>NC_045614.1:29077197-29377197 GCF_009829155.1 Mustela erminea | reverse complement strand
TCTGTGCTCTGTGCTATGAACAGACACAAAGTCTGGTTTCCGCCTACCTGGATAGTTTCAGGCTCTTATCCATAAATGGCCCATCATCAGTAAGTAACTTTGAGGAAATCAGGCAACATAAATGTATTTTTGTTTAAACAAATAGCTCCTAAATGGTGAGATCCCAAATCGTCTGTGTCTTTCCAACAAGGCTTTCCTGAAATGTGCATTTCTTGGTGCTATTCTGTTTCTTCATTCTACGCACTCGCTTTACCGTTTTGGCAATTTGGTTTGAATTTTTTTGTTTCCTTGTTTTCTACCCTAGAGATAAACTCTTTATTATTTTTTTTTAAATCTATGTTCCATTAATCACCAGATTCCCATTAATCATTCATCATTTTCCCTTTTCCTCCACTTCTCATCCCTCTGGCTTTATTCCACGCACCTGCTTCTTAAATGGTGGTTAATATGCTAAGAGGCCTTGCCTGGGAAATCAGGAGGCTTATCAGCTTTCAGAGAATTTCCTAAATGTATTTACGCCCTTTTATGAGAGCACGTCTTCTTTAGACCTGCTTCCTTCTGTTTGGAAGAGGCCTGGCACATGGCAATGTTCACCAGAGCCTGGGAGAATAGATGAGTGGAGGAGAAATCTCAGAATGGTTATGTCTTTGAATGGCTTAGTGAATAGTCTTCAACACTCACTAGATTGACCAACTTTTTTTAAAAAGGAAAAAAGTCCCTTTGAAGATTTGTATCATTCTTCGGTGCTTTGACTAATGCTAAGTCCTCCGGAAAGTTCTGACCTCTTTTCCTGCTTTTCATCCCACTTGACCCTCAAGTAAACATTTGTCAGTGGTCTCTATGCGCCATATTCAAAGCCAGGGACCCAAAGTCACCATCTTAAAGCAGAATACAGGGACGCCTGGGTGGCTCAGTGGGTTAAGCCACTGCCTTCTGCCCAGGGTCATGGGATTGAGCCCCGCATCGGGCTCCTTCTCTCACTGCCTCTGCCCACTCTCTGCCTGCTTGTGTGTACTCGCTTGTTCTCTCTGGCAAATAAATAAAATCTTAAAAAAAAAAAAATAAAGTACAATACAAAGAGGAGGAAGCTGGGATTAAACCATATTCGTTTATGCCCTTTCCCTGCTTCTTTATTCTAACAGCCAGGAATAGAACCATTGCATTGTGTTCAGCTGAAAGCACAAAATTGCTAATCTGAGTCAAGTTCCAGAGTGCTGGTTTGCTTTAAAGCGAACAAACAGAAAGCCTTAGTGACATTCCTGAAGGCAAGCCTCCAAGTTCTTAATGTAATTACTTCCTGCTTCCCGAGATGTGATTAATTAGATAAAAAGAGATCAAGCAGAATCCAAAGATAGAAGAGATTTTTTTTTGCACAGGGGTGACTCTGGGCTTCAGAGCCCTGAGAAGAAGTCACTCAATCCAGGAACACAGACATCTTCACCAGCCCACCGTCATGGCTGTAAAACCTCCAGAACTCAAGAACTCCTGAAAGTTACGTGGAGAAGGGTGAGCAGGAGGGATAAAAAAAGGATTTTTTTTTGGCATCCCTTGAGTCTGCGGGATGTTTTCTTAATTTATTTCCAGCCTGGTCTTTCTTGACCTGGGGTTGTCTGCTTTAACGGACATCAAGGCCATTTTATTGAAATATTTGTAGATCCTTGATCAAGCACTTAGTCTGACATACTTTTTCCATTTTTACTGCTAAATTAAGTTCCTCTCTGACAGCCGGCCGTCAAGTCAGGCCCCATTTCGTCTGGGAGCTCCTTTGATTTAGAAGAAACACCTTATCTGGCAACCTTATCCTTTGTACCTTCTTTTACAAATACCCTTTAACAAGCTTCAAGATAAGGGGAAAGAGGATCACTTAACAATTCCCCATAATTTTTTTTTTTTTTCTAAGCTGGCGGAGTTGTGAAGTTGTAAAAGCCTAGGACTAGGGGCGCCTGGGTGGCTCAGTTGGTTGAGCAACTGCCTTCGGCTCGGGTCACGGTCCTGGAGTCCCGGGATCGAGTCCCGGGATCGAGTCCCGCATCGGGCTCCCGGCTCCATAGGGAGTCTGCTTCTCCCTCTGACCTTCTCGCCTCTCATGTTCTCTCTCACTGTCTCTCTCTCAAATAAATAAATAAAATCCTAAAAAAAAAAAAAAAAAAAAAAAAAGCCTAGGACTATGGATTAATGTAGCTCCTAAGCCTCTGGGCTGTGTAAATTATATCTCTACCTACATTTTTTATTTCGCTATTCCCACCACCGCCACCCCTGACCTCCTGCATCTTATCCTCTCCTGGGTGGCAAGGAGTAAACAGCGACGCTTGCCAGAAACAAAGGATATAAGGGAAGGGAAATAAGCACATACCGTTAAATTTTTTAGTCATAATTAAAGAGTCATAGAATCTCATTGGTGGAATGGACCTTAGAGATTAGGCACTGGGTTTTCAGCCTTTGGTCCCCTTGGAAGGAGGGAACACAAATCCCCACAGCAGGAATTCTCGGTGTTGGTTGGGGGTGTGGATGTAGCCATGCAGCTTGAGTGAGTCAGGATCTGGAAGCTCGCGCTGGGAGTGGGTATTACGTTGGGGAAAAAAAA
Organism: Mustela erminea; assembly: GCF_009829155.1. Lineage (NCBI taxonomy): Eukaryota > Metazoa > Chordata > Mammalia > Carnivora > Mustelidae > Mustela > Mustela erminea. The sequence goes on along the minus strand of NC_045614.1, from coordinate 29,374,613 downwards.
TTCACCCCTTGGGACCTGGCCCTTCGCCTCTGCCCTCCTTGCCTCCTTTCCTGAACCTGCTAGAATCATTGCTTTAGAGCAAATTTCTCCTTTACAGATAAGAAAAATGGAGTTGCGTAGAGAGGTCAACGGGCTTGAATAAAGATCATTAGACCTTAAGAAATACTTTGCCCCCTTGTTCTCTTGGACATTTCCTGTCTCAGAGAGAAAACCATGACAGAAATCAGACTGAGACTACTGTTGGGACAAGAACTGTGTTGAACAGTAGGCATGTTGTTCTCCAATGAAAAATTATTCGTGTTCTCATCCTATTGTGAATTAGTGATAACAGTTAGCCTAGCCGTCTTTGAAAAGGCCCGCTGTTAGCAACCGCCCACCTTCTCTGTCATCGTATTTGTTCCTTGCATCCCTTTTTTGTTTTATCGCTCTGAGTTTCTTTTCTTGCTGCGCTCTATTCAATCACATATTTGTGAAGCCACTATTTTTTTTTTAAAAAGGATTTTTTTAAAAATCCTTAAAAAAATCCTTAAAAAAAGGATTTTTTTAAAAAAAGGATTATTCCTGGATATCTGCTACAGAATCAAAGCAACATGTTTGTATTTTAGACTTAAAAAGTGAAAAGCCTGCAAATGGAATGCATTGATGAATTTTTATGGTCATAAAGCCATATTTGAGAAGCACTCCAAGAGACTGCTGTTTGGAAGAACCATGTGATGAGCCTTATGGCAAAACGAATCATTAGTACCACATATGTTTGGACCCCAGCTATTCCCAAAGCCAATTCTAAGGGGACCATGGATCACAGGGCAGATCTGAAAGTGGGTCCAGGAGAGCACACCTTCTAATTCCAGAAATAATAAGAAGGCAGGAGAAACAAAGCATTTCTTTGCTCTCTAAACCTTGAAAGACTTCTGGGGAAAAAAAAAAAAATCAAATTTTTCATCCTAAATTTAAAGAAATGCAAAGAACATAATTTTTGGCATATTATAAAAATTAAATGGTTAAATCATTTTTAAAGTATATTCATTTAGAATCCCAATGCTATAATAATTGCTTTCTTGATATTGTCTATTTACAACTTTATAAACAAGTTCTTGAATGTTTGAATGTCGTATACCTTTCGTTCATTTTTATTTTTATTTTTTTAAGATTTTACTTATTTATTTGACAGAGAAAGAATGATCACAAGTAGGCAGAGAGACAGGAGGAAGCAGGCTCTCTGCTGAGCGGAGAGCCCGATGCAGGGCTCCATCTCAGGACCCTGAGAGCATGACCTGAGCTGAAGGCAGCGGCTTAATCCACTGAGCCACCCAGGCACCCCTCCTTCTTTTTTAATTCATTTTTTCATTTGCCTCCCTCATAGAATGTTATCAATGTAAAATGCTTAAAAGTTTTTGTTGATCATCTGATAGTCCCAAAACCTAAAAAAGGGGAAAAAAAAAAAAAAGAAATTCCTGAATCCATCATCTTCTAAGTTCTGAAGTTACATCTGAATTGAGTTATTACTATTATGATTGGTACAGATCAAAACCACAAATACGTAAGAAACATTGAGTATTATTAAATAGAATAAGTAAACTTACTGGGTCTTTATTAGTGAGATGGACAAGGTTGCTTTTTTCAAAATGGTTTTTGTATCATTTATTTTAGGAATGAGCCAGGATCTAGTACAAATCCAGTTTTTCATTTTTTTAGATGTAAATATTGAGAATTTTTTCTCACATAATAAGTAGATGAGTTGGAGAGATTTTTATGTTATTGAATTTTCTAAACTCTCCAGTTTTATTCTAAAACATCACATATTAATTTCCCATCACCATCAAGTTACTTTTTTGTGATTCATCCTTTGACAACTCAATTAGTTCCCCTTAATTTTGTTGTAAGGAAAAAACTGATTTGCAAAAGGGTTTGCTAATCAGTTACATGAGATATTCACCTTCTCTGTTTCTGGGAAATATATAAAAGGCTGCCCAAAGCTTCTCAAGTGCCCATGAATTGTACTTGGCGGTTCTTCTCTTAGAGGCACCATGTTGAACTGATATGCTCAGAGTTGGGAAACTAGAAATAGTCCAAAGTTCAGTACAACTCAGCAGATTTTTAGTTTGTTTTGGACAAAATGCTTTATCTTATCACATGCTTTAAATATATTTCATCAAAACCTTGGAACTGCAGGTTTAGCTCAAGTTTATGGAAAATGTCTACCATATAACGTACTTTGGAAGACTTATTTCCTGAATCGTCTAGGTCAGTTTTATTTTCTGCTTGGTTGATTTTTTTTCGTTCAAATAAACTTTCTCATGGATCTCTGAATGACTTATCCTTTCAATTCTGGATTCTCAGTCTACAATGGATTGCTAGATATGGTGAGAGGATTGCAATAATTTGCCCCTGGGAGAAATAAGGCACCTCCATTGTTGGTATTTCTTATCGATTCCCTTTTTGCTTTGCGCTCATGGGACTTTTCCTCAGGAGCTGTATATTCATTGACAATGGCTTGCAAATGAAAAAGGCAGGGTCTTTAAATAGAAATTGTCATCCCCGTGACTCCTTGACTTACAAGTGCATTCTCAGACAGATCAATTTTAGGAAAGAAGTTCAGCATCTGGAAATTGATTCTCTTAAAAATATCTGATTTTGTGAACTTTGGTTAGAAGATGACTATTACAAAATCTGTAAAAATAGAAGAATGAAGATACATGCTAGCCTAAGGACATTGGGTATACTGATGATCATTTTAACCCCCTTTGGGTGTTCTGAGGAATTCAGTAATTGAGCTCATATTTGTGATCTGGATTCATCAACAACAGTTTAATTATGAGGACAAATTTCTGCCTAAGAAGGCATTTTAGATTAATTTCCATGCAACATGAGGAAGTTAAAAATAAAAGGTAAACTCTTTGATACTGAAAGTTGTACATCCTTGGAATTCATGTCTTTTGCACGTAGTTCTGATGATGAAATAGTCTATACATTGTCGTAAATAGGAACCTCTTCAGGATCAATTTTCTGGGATTCTATAACCGCATTTGTTAAGAATTTAGAAAAATTTTTAAGCTAAAATTTTTAGAAAAATTTTTAAGTAGTAGAAACCTACTATAATGTAAATCTGGGAACTGATAAATAAGCCAGTGCAATTACTTCAAGGTTTCTACCTTGTGGACAGGAAGGAAGCATTAGAAGATCACCTCAAAAAAAAAAAAAAAAATAGAAACTTTTCATATTGAAGAATGTGAGTCACAATTATTTTATCTTTCCAATAATGTGTCATTATGCTGTGACTCATATATATACTGAGAATTCAATGGAATTGTATAGATTATATTTTTATGCTTTTACTTTCTGTAAAACGTAGGACTGTCCATTTCCTATATTGTCTCTTCCTCCCTACATAATTTTGCTATAATGAGAAATATTCAAATCTTGGAACCAAATAACTTATTTTGAATGCAGTTAAACTGGTGATATAAGAAATATCAGAAAGAACTTCAGCTATGCCTCTTACATGATTAGCCAACTCAATACTGACAGTCCTGAAGTCAAGGTTGTGGTCTTAGGGTACAGTACTGTGCAGGTATTTGCAGTGTCTTCCTTGGTTATTAGAGCAGAATGTCAAGCTTAACTCCCCTTTGCTGTTTGGTCCAGATTGACCCAGCAGCAGATGCTAAGTGGCTATGCGTGATACTTAAACTCCCTAAATTTTAGTTTCTTCATCTGAAAAATGGGGTGATCTTAGTACTTACTGTGTAGGCTTCCTGAATGGAATGCTTGAAAGCATGTAAAGCACTTTGGAAGGGCTTAATAATATTAGCCATTGTGGTTGTTAATTTGCCTGAAATAATAGCCTGAGTGAAAAATATGAACAAATATTGGATGATTGGAATGAATTTTTTTCAGTTCGATGCAAGTTTAAGATCACCCCATCAATAAATTCAAGTATTTCTTTATCATTTACTCTTTTTGTCATCATGTGTAGAAATGTATTATCATTATCTTAGTCTGTTTGGGCCAGTGTAACAAAAATACCACAGACTGTTTGAGCTTAAACAACAGAAATTTATTTTTCACAGTTCTGGAGGCTGGGAAGTCCAAGATCAAGACATTGGCACATCTCTAAAGAAAAAAAAAAGCAGATTTTACATATGACAGTGGAGGAAAGTACTTTAGCATTACAGAGGGACAAAAGTACAAAAATAAAAGCTAAAGATGACTGAAAACACCTAAAAGAACCAGAGCACCTGCCATTATAGTCTTCTGACACTCAGTGAAGGCTAAGGCTCTCTCCTTGTCCTTTTTTTTTTTTTTTTTTTTTTTTTTTTTTTAAGATTTCTTTATTTATTTGAGGGGAGAGGGGCAGAAGGAGAGGGAGAGAGAATCTCAAACAGACATCACACCCACCATGGAGCCTGACTTGGGGCTCAATCTCAGGACCCTGAGATCATGACCTGAGCTGAAACCAAGAGTCGGACGTTCAACTGACTGTGCCACGCAGATGCCCCTGCCTCCTCATTCTTCAGAAGGACACAATAAAATATAGTGAATTCCATTAGTGAATGAAACTGATGAGGAAAGAAATGCACTTATTGTGTAGTATTGGGCATTTTAAGAGCAATAAAGCAGAGTTTAGAATAAGACTATGTGGAATGCTGAGTGGCTGTGTCACATTGTGGAATTCATTTACTTGAGGAGGTTAGCTGCCAGTTTTCTGTAAGAAAAAAGTCCAAATTAGTTCGATTATTTTAGTAATTATTATTTAGCATGTGCTAAATGCTCACAGTTCACATGATATCAGAATGCACCATGGAAGAAACTGAACTTGCTATTGGATTTAATTAATCTCAAGTTAATTGCCAATATGGGCCACATTTCTTACATGAGTAAAATTGGAGTGTGAGAAAAGATAATGTCCCTCCCTCGTTAAGCTGTCCAGGGTAGATTTACAGGGCGGCAGTGAGGCCCATTCAGGCTTAGTTTTGATAGCTTTTATTACTGACAGCGTAGACTAAGTGGTGATCCATCCTTTCATTACAAGACTCAACCCAAAAGCTATGGCACAAACACAACCACCTCTAACCGGGAGGTTTCAAATAGCTGTTTGTAGTTTGATACTCAGCTTGTCCTTTTTTTTTTTTTTTTTTTTTTCCTGCTAGCCCCGGACTTCTTTTGTTCTTCCAAAGTGTGGAGCATTGCCGTGTAGGGCACCGCCTGACACCTGCCAAGAAGGGCAGCCCTTGTAACTGCAGTCTTCCCCAGAGTAGGATTCAACTAGTGACTTCTGAGTTTGTAGACCTCAGGAACTTCCCTTCACACAGTCATGTAACTGGCATGTGGCTCCCACCACCAGCCTGTGCTTGTCAAGCACTGTGGACAGGGACTTTTATAATGGCTTGGGATATTGTTGATAGTCCGCAAAAACTGGAAGACCATGTATGTTCTGTCTTTTGGTCGGTGTCTGCTCCTGTGGAAGCTTAGTTTGGGTTCCCTAGAAGCAGAGCTTGAGGTGGAGATTGCTGTGCAGGGGGTTTATTAAGGTTGGGCTTTTGGGAAAAACCAGGAAGGGAAGGGAGTGAGGGAATAAAGTTAGGGTAGGGGAATAAGCTACCAAGGGTATGATTTCTCGTGAAATTAGCCTGATCACATGGGGAGCTCTGGAACATGAATCATACCAGAGTCAGTCCCACCTTGAGGCAAGGGAGCAGGCTTTTGTAACTCCCCTTTCTATCAGTTAGTCGTTAACTATGGGCCCTGGGTGGAGGGTAAGTATGGTGGCATCTCCTAGGCATCTCTAGGTAAGAGGACTCCAATCACTCAAGGGCAATCCATTGGAGAAGACTGGTGGGAGCACCTGCAGGGAGGAATGGACTACTGAACAGGGCATCTGGGTGGGATGTCACAACCCCTGCCATGTGTGGAGAACACATTCTATAGTGGCATAGGGCATTTGCATGTTTAAGAGAACACAAGTTTCCTTCAAGCTTCAAAATTCTTTTTTTTTTTTTTTAATATTTATTTGACAGACAGAGATCACAAGCAGGCAGGGGGTGGGGGAGAAACAGGCTCTCCGCTGAGCAGAGAGCCCAATGTGGGGCTCGATCCCAGGACCCTGAGATCATGACCTGAGCCAAAGGCAGAGGCTTAAGCCACCCAGGTGCCCCCAAGCTTCAAAATTCCGTGGCAGAGTCAGAATGCATTGTAACTATGGATTGTTAATTTCATGCCCTGCTTCAGTTTTTAAAAAGAGACCAAGAACTGATAAGATGAAAATTAAATAGTACTTTTTTTTAGCCTTATGGCAAATGAAGTAGTTATCAAATAGACTTTCACCTGAGAAAAAGAATATGATACTTCTGAACCCCACTGAACCTAATTAATCTTTCACCCCTCCACAGATTTTTAGTAAAATGTTGTTAATGCCAGCAAAGGTAATTAAAGAAGACAGATGAAAAACTGATTCTACTCTCATGCCAAGGAGGAAGTGAGGTATACAGAGTATCTGGGAGCTACAAAATACAGCCACTTGTTACATCAAATGACAAGACCTAAGTCTGTGATGTAAACACATTATTGCAAATGTCAGTGCTCAGAGAATTGTTTAGACAGACTGCAAAGATGATTACTAAAGAAATAGCAAAAGCAATAAAATATAGAACAATAACCCTTCATTGGCTAAGTTATAATTCAAACTTGTTATCACTATGAATGAACCATTTCATATATAGGCTTAACTTTTCTTCACCTGTTTCAGTAAGACAGCAAGATAAAAGAAGCAATATTTGATATTAAAATATTAAGTACATTAATGTGAATTCATGAAATGTTTATATCTCAAATTGCAAAGGATGTATTCCAAAGTTCATATTCCCCCCTTCTTTCCTATCAAAAACATCAATAGCTTACTATAATAAATCCAATTATGATACTTCCTACTGCGTGGGTTTCAGAGTTTAGCCATATATATATTTGTATAACTAGATATTTTCCGGAGGCTGGTGTAAAAACACTTTATTCACTCTGTATTTCATGTATTTTTCACTAAACCTTCAAGCTGCTAAATTACTCCTGAAAGATTCAATCTAAAGAGAATTTTTGGTGTGTAGTTTATTTAAAAGAGTGATGCATTTCTTTGAATAAAATTAGTTGTAAGAAGATACTAGGAATTTTTTTCTCCAATCTATTCATGTTTCTTTAGTACCTTCTTTTGATTTTCATGTAAATTTTTTTTTTTTTTTTTTTTAGTCAGAAAAGAAATCTTAGACACAGGAGTGGTAATGGCCCATTACGTAAATCTAAAGTGTCAAGTGTCACCCCTAACGTATTTATAAACTTGGGTTCATGAAAGTTTAAAAATTTCGAAGAATTTGTTGTTTACATTTGCTATGGTCACTGGCAATGCTATATTCATGGTAGAACTTTTAAAATTTTATTTTATTTACATTCAGTTAATTAACATATAGTGTATCGTGAGTTTTAGAGGTTGAGTTCAGTGACTCATCAGCTGCATATAACACCTGGTGCTCATTATATTAGTGCCCTCCCTAATGCCCATCACCCAGTTACCCCATCCCCCTACCCACCTTGCCCCCAGCAACCCTCAGTTTGTTTCCTATAGTTAAGAGTACCTTATGGTTTGTCCCTCTCTGAGTTTTATTTTATTTTTCCCTCCCTTCCCCTGTGAGCCTCTGTTTTGTTTCTTAAATTCCACATATGAGTGAAATTGTATGATAATTAACTTTCTCTGATTGACTTATTTTGCTTAGCACAATACCCTCTAGTTCCATCCATGTCATTGTATGTTCACTTTTTGATGGCTGAGTAATATTTCCGTGTAGTTATATATCATGGTAAAATTTTTATAATATTCATTTATCTATTTGTTTGTTTGTTTATTTATTTATTTATTTATTTAAGTAGGTTCCATGCCCAACATCACAATCCTGAGATCATGAGAGTTGCACTCTCTACCAACTGAGTCAGCCAGGTTTAGGGTAATTTTTAAAACATTGTGGTTCAGTTGATTGTTGAAGTGATAAAAGAAAAAAAAAATCCCAAAAGTGCTTGTGTTGTCTTTTGATTTTCTTCTTTTGGTATGTTAAAACCATATTAAATTATTATTATTATTATTAAATCCACATTAAAAGAAGTTTCAGAACCAAAATTATACCATTAGCCCTGGCCTATTTGAGTAAAAACTGTTTTACAAAATCTCTTTCCTAATAGAATATTTACCAAGGCCTTTATTTTCAAATATGACTTCAGGCAGTTTTTACTTTAGAAAGTGTTACTGTAGGCCGAGTGGGAACTGTTCTGGCTGTAGCCTACTTATTTCGTCCACAAGCTGTCTTGTTCCATTGCCTTTCCTTGCTGGCTCTTCGCCTTTACACACTCTGATTCTAGACGTTGTAGGATGAGCAGGGTTGGTATGTACGTGGCATAAGGAGAGACCCCATTCCCATTTCTCTGTCCTTTACTCAAAGGTAGACTTGCTAAGAATTAATACATTTGAACCAACCTCCCGCAATATTAAAGGCTTAACTTGACCTCGTGTCCCATGTCCCATCCCACGGTGCTCTAAACATGTTCTGATCTTCATTTCTCATGTCAGCTGTAGGTGACACAGACACTATTACTGGATTTTAGTTTGGGAAACCAAAATTCAGAGAAGTCACGCTATTGCACAACACAGCCTGCTCTGAAAAGCTTCTTTTTGTGACTGAGGGACCTGTATTAACAAAATGACATAAGTATTAACAAATACAGTTGTTAACTACATGCTAATAGAAATCCTTGATGTCAGTTGTAGAGACTCCAGCCCTCTTTAAGATGAGGTATTTATTATCATTACCTTCACTACCATCAGTCATCTGCATCATCATTGTCGTCATCACTGTCAGTCACCATCATCACCATCACCATCATCACCATCACCACTATCATCGCCATCACCATCATCATCACCAGCACTCACAGTCTTCACCTCCTACTCCTTCTTCTCCTGTCTCCTATTTATTGACTATCTCTTATATGGCAACCTCAGATGTATGCTTTCCCTTTAGCAAGTTTGTTCTCTAATTCCGCTGACTATGAAAAATTTTTCTAATGTGGGAAAGTAGCCCATCTACACCTGATCACATGAAATAATGGAGAAATCCTGAGCTTGGGAATTTGACATGTCTGAGTTCCTAATTATAATCAAGTTGGATAACATACCTGAGCTTCAGTTTCTTCATCTAACCCATGGGCTAAATAATTCCTATCTTATAGTTCCTAGGGAGAATTAAATGAGATGGCATATATATCAAATACTTAGCACTATGATGAAAACAGTAGCCCCTCTGGAAGAGTTGGTTTCTCTCCCTCACCTAAGTAACTCTCATGTAGAAAGGAAATGACATGAGGCTTAGATAATTACCAAATTAATTGTATGATGAAAAAAATGCGTATTGTGTATTTAATAAGTTACATTTCTCATTCACCTATGTTTGAAGTCATACTTATATGCATAATGTGCCTATATCATTTAATTTTTATAGCAACTCTACTTTAGGCAGTAGGTAGCTCCTGATTTTCTGAATAGTAGGAATCAGATACTCCTTTTCATCTGCAGATTTATATGGATTTCATCAATGGATTTTTGCCACCAGTGGATTTTCTGGGTAACGGCAAATCCAAATACAACCAACAGATTAGAGGAAGGGAGTGTAGTGAGGTTAGGATATTAGTTGCCTTAGAACTGTTCCTGTGGGGTCACTTGAGGTGGCTCTGTCTCTCTACTGGAGGTGATGGCCGTTTTTGGTTTTGTTTTTGTTTTTAACATACAGTATGTAATTTTTTCAGGGGTACTGGTCTGTAAGTCATCAGTGTTACACAAATCAAAGCACTCACTACAGTACATACCCTCCCCAATGTCCATCCCCGAGCCACCCCATCCCTCCCAATTCCCTTCTCCTCCAGCAAACCTCAATTTGCTTCCTGAGATTGAGTCTCTTATGGTTTGTCTCCCTCTCTGGTTTCTTTTTGTTTCATTTTTTCCTCCCTTCCCCTATGATCCTCTGTCTTGATTCTCAAATTCCTCATATCAGTGAAATCATATGATAATTGTCTTTCTCTGATTGACTTATTTCATTTAGCATAATACCCTCTAGTTCCATCCGTTGCAAATGGCAAGATTTAGGTTTTTTGATGGCTGCATAGTATTTTATTGTGTACCTATATATAGCATCTTCTTTATCCATTCATCTGTTGATGGCCATCTTGGCTCTTTCCATAGTTTAGCTACTGTGGACATTGCTGCTATAAACATTTGGGTGCCTGTGCCCCTTCAGATCACTACATTTGTATCTTTAGGGTAAATACCCAGTAGTGCTATTGCTGGGTTTTAGGGTAGCTTTATTTTTAAAATTTTTGAGGAACCTCCATACAGTTTTCCAGAGTGGCTGCACCAGCTTGCATTCTCACCAACAGTGTAGGAGGGTTCCCCTTTCTCCGCATCTTCACCAACACCTTGCATTTCCTGACTTGTTAATTTTAGCCATTCTGACTGGTATGAGGTGGTATCTCACTGTGGTTTTGATTTGTATTTCCCTGATGCTGAGTGATGTGGAGTACTTTTTCATGTGTCTCTTGGCCATTTGGATGTCTTTGCAGAAATGTCTGCTCATGTCTTCTGCCCATTTCTTTATTCTTTGGATGTTGAGTTTGATAAGTTCTTTCTAGATTTTGGATCCTAGCCCTTTGTCTGATATGTCATTTGCAAATATCTTCTCCCACTCTGTCAGTGGTCTTTTGGTTTTGTTGACTGTTTCCTTTGCTGTGCAAAAACTTATCTTGATAAAGTCCCAGTAGTTCATTTTTGCCCTTGCTTCTCTTGCCTTCGGTGATGTTTCTAGGAAGAAGTTGCTGTAGCTGAGGTGGAAGAGGTTGCTGCCTGTATTCTCCTCAAGGATTTTGATGGATTCCTGTCTCACATTGAGGTCTTTCATCCATTTGGAGTCTGTTTTTGTGTGTGGTGCAAGGAAATGGCCCAGTTTCATTTTTCTGTATGTGGCTGTCCAATCACCTGTTAAAGAGACTGTCTTTTTTCCACTGGACATTCTTTCCTGCTTTGCTGAAGATTAGTTGACCATAGAGTTAAGGGTCCATTTCTGGGCTCGCTCTTCTGTTCCATTGATCTATGTGTCTGTTTTTGTCAGGTGATGGTCAGTTTTAAGATTAACCCCTGAAACAAATAAATACATTTTATATTAATTTTTAAAAAAGATTAACTTCTTTATCAAACTTTTTCCTTCCCTGTTCTGGTCAGTGCTTCTTTCCCTTTCTCCCTCTAGGCATAAGGATGATAGCAGTTCCAGAGTATTGAATAACCCTTATAGTTTCCCTATATGCTACCCAAATTTTTGTAAATAATCTCTTTATTAAGCCCACCTCACTTAATTTTAATTTGAGTGTATCACTTATGTCCTGTTAGGATTCTGACTGGTAGAGAAAGGGAAACTAGGGGGCAGTTTTTGAAATTGCAGGGCACCCTGTTTATTTGGGGTAGCTTAGACGGACGCCAATAAGGTCGATTAGGGAGCTAAAGACACTTAGGCCATTCTTGTTTTTACCACTATTACATTCTGTTTTATCAGTCTCAACTGATGTTAAGCATCCTTTTACCATGGACATACTCTGTGCTTGAATTCTTTCATCTTAGGCTTTGAATGTGACTCTAATACTAGACTTTGCCCTCCTTTAGGATAGGGACTATTTTATTCATCTTTGTGTCCTTGACACAAGTACTCCACTATGCTTTAGTGGGTACTTATTCCAGCCATAATTTAATAATCCATCAGACTATGTCTAAGGATGAGCATGAATTGAAGTACATACGTACGCAGGCAGAACACACTTTTGCTTCTTGATGTTAGCTTCCGTAAACCCCTCAAACAATATATTGTTGATGTGTTGTATCTGTAAACATTATATAAATGGATATGTCTGACTGTATGTCTTTTCTTTAGCATCTGCTGTAGGAGAAAAATTGGATAGAAGCCTGGAAGGCGTGGGCAGTCGTAACATTTCAGTGGTATATACTGATCTGGTTACAATTTGAAATAATACAGAACATTTTTTTTCCTCTTCTGACTTTTTTTCTGACTAAAATTTGTTCTTAAATGTTCTCAATTACTGGATATTGATGTTTTTTTACTTTGAAAGCCTGGTTGCAGATTCCCTGGTGATAGTTTTTTACCCTTTAATTAATGATGAGCACGGTAGAAATCAGTATTAAAGCAGTCCCAGCTTTGGCATTTAAGGGGTGTAAGTACAGTGTAGTAGTAAAACGCATATTATAATTGAATATTAGAATTATCAGCATTTTTCAAATGAAAGCTCTCATCGCTAATATTTTGATAGGCTTCAATACCAGGATTAAAAATTGGGAGCGCTTGGCCAATTCAATGGCTGTATTTTAAAGTCTAGTTTGTAAACGAGTGAGAATTCAGCTAACTTTTAAATCAGATAAACTTCTTAATCTTACAAAGGAGTAGCAATGTGGTGTTTCTCTTTACATTTATACATTTTTGTCTTTGCAGATTGCAAATGGCTATCAGTGGTTTGAATATCCAGACAACTCGTATCAGTCCCTTGAGAGAGACACTTTCTGTAAACTGACATGGATTTCTCTTGGGAGAATTTATAATACAATAAATTATTTATATAAAAATCTAAAGCTCTTCTCCCTTCTCCCATGCTTTAGGTTTATACACACATACAAACATCACTAGCAAAATGCCACAGGCAATTGAAATTGGTCTATGTTTGATGGGGGTGGAGGTGGATGGGTGGGGAACTGCAGCCAAACCCCTTCCAGCTGCATCCCCGAAGCATCAGACCTGGAGAGAGTGAGGATGACAGAGGTGGAACAGGGCCAGGACAGAGTTGAAGGACACCCTGAGAACAGGTGTCGAGTTTTGGTCAAGCATTAAAGGGATCCCAGTCCTTCCAGTTACTATTTTCAAATTGTAAGAAGGGGTATAAAGGAGGGCACTGAGCCTGGGGGAAGGAGAGGTTTTTGGAGGAATGGGCATCTGAGGTTAGGGTTTAAAATCTGCTTTCAATGATAGATCCAGTTGCAAGGCAAATCACAAAGAAAACAATACCTAGATTAGGAATTTTTATGCTGAACAACCAGTAAATCTGATTTTAAAAAAGGAAAACCTTAAATTTGGGGAATAATTATAGATGCATAGGAACTCACAAAGAAATGTGTAGGGAGGTTCTAGGTACCCTTTACCCAGCTTCGCCTGATGTTGATATCCTGCCTCACTGTAGTACAATGTAAAACCCAGGAGATTTACACTGGCACAAGCCATAGAGCTTATTCAGATCACATAGCACCTGTGTGTGTGTGTGTGTGTGTGTGTGTGGTGTCAGTCTAAGCAATTTTATCACATGCATAACTTCATGAAATCATCAACACAAATCCCTTACCTGCACCATCATAAGAACACTTTTGACTTCTTTAGAGCGGCACTCATCCTGTCCCCCATCCCTAACCACTGATCTGTTTTTGATCCCTGTAACTGTTACATTTCATGAATGTTATATGAAAGTAACCATGTAGTAGGCATTTGAGATTGGCTTTTTATAAAAATTGCTGATTAATATGCCCTGTTATAGATGTACTGAGGTTTGTTTAACCATTCATTTTTGAAGGACATTTGGAAGATTTTGTCCATTGCATATAAGCTGCTATGAACACTCATGTACAAGTTTCTGTGGGCAAATATTTCTGTTTCCCTAGGTCAAATGCCTAAGGGTACAATTGCTGGGTCATATGATAACCATTTTTAGTTTTAAAAGGAATCACCAAACTTTTTTTTCGGATCAGCTGTGCCATTTTACATTTTCACCAGCTATGTATGAGTGATTGGTTTCTGTTGTTAACCACTTTTTGTTTCAAACATTCTGAAAGGTATATAGTGATTTCTTGTGGTTTTAACTTACATTTTTCTAAAAGCTAATGATGTTGAATGTCTTTTCATGTAGTTGCCAGCTGCGTATGTTCTTTGGTGAAATATCTTCTGTTTCTAATTGGATTTTTTTGTTTTTGTTTTTATTTTTTTGCTGTTGAGTTTTGAGAATTCTTTATATATTCTATATACTAGTCCTTTGTAAGATACATAATGTGGTTGGTCCAGGACTACACTGCTGCTGCTTATAGATCAGACTGCTTTTAGTGCCCCATGGTGGGACTGGGGCTCCCCATGAAGTCTCTATTGGGATTCCTCTTTCTGGTCCTTTGGCCTGAGAGAGCAGGCTCTTTCTCTTGGTGCTTAGGGTTTGTTTGCAAGACTTTTTGGAACCAGCTCAGGGTAGATGGGAGATAAACAGACAGCCAGGGACTTGCCATTTTGCTGTCTCTGAAGTTTTGAGGTGCTTAGCCAGTCTGCCTTCTTTTTTCCAGGTTTTAGAGGTTTTTTTAAAAATCATTTTGAATAATGTGGTTGAATATTGAATAATATTCGGGGTGTTTAGTTATATTTAGAGTGAAAAATGAGTAGAACAGAGACAATTGAGTCCACGCCATCTTTTTCTGGAATTTCCTTATAGATTTGATATTTAGGGAGCAGTTTTATCTCAAACAGTAAGAGAATTGATTTTCTTGGAGATGTTATCTGACGATAGGAGAACATTCCAAGCTTTTAACCTCTTAATGTTTTACTGTTGTATTTTAAGTGGCCCTTGCATTATCGTGACCCTTTGGGATTGAAAGTTTATAGTGCTTTAAAATATTTTCACTAGTCTGAGACACAAAGGTTGTATGGACTCTGGGATGCGTTGCCCAGATCCTCCTTCAGGAGCTAAGGACTCATTACCCCACCTCTCCCAGATGCTCACAGCTCTTTCATGAGATAGCTTGTCTCCAGCCCATATCACTGGAGAGTATCAAGGCCTCTGCCTTCTCCCCCAACACCCCATCTTCATTAATCCCCACAAACTACCATTGGGATTTCTCTTTCTGCCAATTCTGCTTCCTTTCTCTCCCTCCCTTGCCTTCCACAGATGTTAATCCAAAAACATTCCTTTCAAAACCTCTTTCAAGCTAAATGTGTGAAGAATCTGTTTCTTGGGGGAAGCCCAACATGCCTCAAAACTCATTTGCACATTTTTTTTTTTAACAATCTTTTCCTAAATGGAATTGTCCATTGTAAAGAGATGCAGTTCTTCTAGAACTGCTGATGTTTTTATTTATTTATTTTTTAATGACTTGATGGCCATTCTACATGATAATTCTGTTTGTTTTCAAAATCTTCACTTGGGAGAATAAAAAACTGGGATGGTATGCATTTCTCCCCCATTTTTGAAATCCATAACCTGAGGATTGTGGCTTACAATCCTTTTACATTTCTTGGGACCATCTGTTTTTATGAAGAACCATCCCAAACACAGCCAGTTTTGTATATTCTTATTTTGGAAAGTTTACATAAGTCTGCAATCGCCTCTTCTGTAGTTGCTGTTAATATTTAGTTCCTGCAGGCTAAATGTATGGTTCCTGGCCCTGTGTTCTCCTCGTGGCATCCTAGTCTGCGTTTCTTCACTTAATTTGGGGGTTTAGACATGGTGGTGGCAGTGCCATTATCTTTAAGCTTTTTTTTTTTTCTTAGCCACCAGCTGATTGCAGTGAGTAAACAGTGGTTTGTGCATTCCTCAGTGATACACACCTCCCACAGAGAGCTGGTTACTCTTCACATGTCTCCTGATTTATTTCCCATGGTACTTCTAAATTAACTACATGAGATCTCCTCTGCACTCTTAAGTCACTCCTCTTCTTGTTCATTTGAAATTTTCTCCACCTCAATTATAGTGAGCCATGGAAGGAACTTAAATAAGTCTGCTGCATCTTTTTTTAAAAAAGATATTATATATTTGACTTTATTCACTCAATATGTACCTAAAGTCACCAGGAGATTGAATTTTTGTAAGCCTAATAAAAATGTAACTGCATTAGAAAATGCAGTTCACTATTCCTATGGAGAGTCTTTTTCTTGAAGGTGAGTGATAAACCCTTAATTCATGTTTAAATCAGACTTTTACTATATTTGGGTCTTCTTGAAAAAATTTGTGTGAAAGTGAGCCAGGTCTGTCTTCTTTCTTTCTGAGCTGCAGTCTGGTTCAAATGGGTGAAAACAAAGAGTAGGAAGGAGATTAATAAAAGTAGACTTTAATAAAATTAAGGACATTTATTTCCCTCAGAGGTTACTGAATACCTACTTACTGGTAATGGTCTCCAAGAAAATAATGTAAAATTGAGAAGTATTTAATGAGGGAGAGCATCCTCAAAATCTGTAACACGACCAATTTATTAAAAGTCCATATGAGTCTGTATTATAAGTATTTATTCAAAATATTTCCCCAATATTACATGGGTAATTACAGGGTAATTACATTACAAATACCCTTTAAAAAGTGTTCCTCTTCAAAAAACATCTGTAACTCTAACTGCAGTGTGTCCTTGGAAAATGGTGGCTCACCTTACCAGTTAATGTTCAATTCAGTAATGTCAGTCATTCAAGATCTCTTCATGGGTGTTAAAATCATGGGGACAGTCTTGAAAGTTGACTTGGTACAAATGCAAACTTTTTATGACAGGGCATGTCCCTTGATCATTTTCAGCCTGGGCTTTTTCATCTGCAAAATAGGTAAAGTAATATTTTTCTCCTAGAGGTCATGGGAGATTTAATTCAGTTGAGAATACTCGTGGTCTTTACGTAATTATCAGACACAGGCTATTATTTCTTTCAAGATATTTCTTCTGAAAATATAATTGCAACAATGCTATTCTTTGCCCAGTGCTGCCCAGTTTGGGAAATCCTTCCATAAGTTTCTCTTTGGAGAGTCATGATCGCCATGCCCAGAAAGCAGGGTAGGTTTGTTTAGTGTAGTTTTGTCTCTCATCTTTATCTTTTTTTTTTTTTTCCTTCAGAGAAGAAAACTGAAAGCTGAGGGTCAGTAGGGTTAAGCAACTCATGCTAAGGTTGCATGTTCAGTAAATAGAAGACCCAGGGCTAGAACCAAGCTCTCTGAGTGGTCATCACTTATAGCAGGATTAAACAGTCAGTACTAATACCATGAGAACCAAGCAATTAATGGAAATAAGAGACATATGAACCTATCTGGAATAATGGGAACATAGGTGACCTAGAGAAAGCACATACAACGAACTGGGTGGGCAGTGCCACCACTGGGCTCCAGGCAGTGGAGGCCACAGGGGATTTCTGGTCCAGTGTGCTAAGATCTGCTGGAGTGGTTTTGTGTGTGTGTGTGTGTGTGTGTGTGTGTGTGTGTGTGTGTATGTGTTTAAAGAGAAGCTAGAAATTCAGATTTTTATGTAAAAATATTGATACTTAGAAAGAACTAAAGAGATAGACAAATGAATACCCAGTAGTACTAGTATTTTATTTTTCCCTGTTGCAATCTGTGGCCTTGAAATACCCCTGCTCCCTGGCTTTGGATCCATTGGATGCTGAGTGAAGGAGATTTTCAGGTGCTTGAGGGCAGGGATATGCCACGTTTATTGTTATATCCCCAAAGTCTAGAAGGGGCCTGATGTTACGCAAGTGACATCACCCTTTTGAATAGGTGACTAAAGAATGACAACAACACACTGAAGCGTTCCTACCAAATGTGGTAGGTTCCTACCAAATGGCCTGATGTTAGGCAGTGACATCACCCTTTTGAATAGGTGACTAAAGAATGACAACAACACACTGAAGTGTTCCTACCAAATGTGTCTTGGGACCCACGTCAAACACAGGTCCACAGTGTGCCTTCTGTTCTACTCCCAAACCCTGAGAAGCACACTGTAAATGTTCTGGCAGGTAGACATTTCTATTATTGTTTCTTAAGCGGGAATTTTAGGAGATGTAAAATTAGGGAAGAATCTTTATCTGTTTCTTGAGTTACTGAAAAATACGTACTACCTACAGATATAGGCCAAACATTTTAATTAAGTTAATTTTCAGTGGTTTCTGTACCATAACCTTCAGGCACAGTGCTGTGTAAAGATGATAACTTTGTTCAAGGGAATCTTAGTTCAAATGTGTCCTATACTTAAGTGTAAATTCATTTTTCTAAAAATGTTCCAGGGAACCTCTATTTATTATAAAGGAGGAAAAACATGCCATATGGCACTTTGGTTGATGTTGATTGTGTGTGTGTGTGTGTGTGTGTGTGTGTGTGTGTGTGTGTGTTGTCATGGATTCAAACACATAATTCTGAAATGTTTAGAAATAGTTTACTGACTATATTATGGACATCAAAAATTTTCATGGCCAAAGCCTTGCCTCCCCCCTTTTTTTTTCTTTAAACAAAATATAAGCAATGCTATTTAGGTTGGCTCTTCATAGCCACAACAGAAAGCCACAGGTAAGTCTAAAAATTGTACATGTGGATAATAGGAACTATGATTATTTGTCTTATCTGTGACTGGTGTCAAAAGGTAGAATTCTGGGGATGTCTAGGTGGCTCAGTCGGTTAGCTTCTGCCTTCCACCCAGGTGATGATCCCAAGGTCCTGGGACTGAGTTGTGCCTCGGGCTCCTGGCTCAGCAGGGAGCCTGCTTCTCCCTCAGCCTGCTGCTCTCCGTTGTCCTGCTCTCTCTGACAAATAAATAAATTAAATCTTAAAAAAAAAAATAAGGTAGAATTCTGGCTTAATGTTAAATCTAATATTTTATTCCACCCTTGGAACATGTCACCACTCCCATTTTAATTAAGAAGATTAACAGCTAGAGAAGCACATTCCCAGAAACCTGCCTTGTACCACACCATGCATCCAGTCTGGATGGTAACCTGTTGAAAGCAAAACAGAGCAATTTACTTCCAACCTTTCCACGACACTGACTTCAAGTTCTGCTTCACAATTAAATAACTTGCCAACTTTGAATTAGCAATAAACAGCAACTCAAGATCTGTAGGGTTTATAAGCAAGTCAGAAGTGGTGCTTAGAATGATTACATTCCTAAGCCCACAATTATCACAGCTCAGAACTAATTTTTATGCCTTAAATAAAACCAAAAGAATCTACACAAAGCACTTCATTTTCTGGGAAGGTTAAATTAAAATTAAAATCTTCGCTGGAAAGTCATCCTTTTTAAAATGCATTTCCTAAGAATCACTTACTGGAGGAAGGAGTAGCTACTGTAATTTTAATTTTTCACCTATAAATCCCTTTACTCCCTACTATAGATATAGAGAGGCCACCGGTATTTATTTCTTTCTTAAGTATGATATTTTTAGAGTATTAGATAGAATAAAATATTATTCTGCAAGGCAGTTCTTTCAGGTTTACAGATTGTACCCATTTATACAAAATGGTAATTTATTTACCCAATTGGGTAGCGGAGAGTGCCTGAAATGAAAACACAGAATGTTCCAGAGAGACCTAAAGTAGGCAGTGAATAATAGCCAGAGGAGCACCTTTGATGATGTCACGTGTCTCCTGCAGAGTCCAAGAGCTTTTGCAGTTCTCTTTGAAACATTCTCCACACATCCAGGTCAGGATCTGGGAGAGAGACAGACCGCTGGGACAGATGTAGTTCGGGCAACTGAACTGTGCTGCATGAGAAGCTAAGAGGAGGGAGGGGGGACGCTCCCTCCCCAGCTTTGGCAGCTCAAATGTTTTGGGGCTGGTGGGAATGTTATTTGAGATTTCTGTTAGCTTTCCTATAGTAGGAGTCTTAGCAAGTCATCTTGTTGACCTTCTGGGCAGCAGATGTGTTAAACAGTTTGCCCATGGGCTCTATCTGGAATGAGTGCCTTTTGAAAAAAATTCTCTCAACATTTAAAAATATTAATTTCTATATTCTCTTTAAAAGTTGGAAAATCTGGCCACACTACTATTATTATTCCCTCATGATAGTTCTGGAGCCGAGCCAGAGGTATGCGGTTTAGATGGGGTGTTTGCTTCCCACTTAGCGATGCACGTGCACATACCCCAGCCTCCTGGTGTCACTCATCTTCTCTCCTTTCTGGCTCCAGAGTCCTTTCTGAGTTTGCAGTGTCTATTGTGTAAGCTTATTAGTGATTTTATCAAATTTCTTTTCTCTATTGGTCTTCAGCCTTAGATTCCCAACTGCTTAATGAACATTTCCATCTCAGTGTACCTCTAGCTCCTGGCTCAACATGTCTGATACCAGAATCTTTTCCATTCCCTTGGTACTCAGTGGTATGTCAAGCACTGATCTGTATTATCTCAGTAGTTTTCTAAAAAGTGGGCATATGCATTTCTTTTACAAATGGGGAAACTGAGGCCAGAGGCAGAAAGTAAGTTTAAGGTGGTTTGATTGGAAAATTAGTATTATCTCATTGTTTCAGGAGCATAAGTGCTTTTTCTCTTTCTTTTCTATTTTTTTAAAATGTGCTTAGAAAAGTGTCAGCATAATGAAACCTGTAATATACTTGTTGATTATATTATTGCTTCTTTCCCTATGTGCACTGTTGGATTATAATTCCCTATTTCCACAAGGAAAGACTCCTAGGCCCAGTAGCAATAGATCAGTGCTGTCCAAATGAAATACAATGTGAGTCACAGATGTAATGGAAATAAAAATTAAAAGTAATATTAAAAAAGTAAAAAGAAAGAGGTAGAATTAATTTTAATAATATATTTTATTTAACCCAATATGTCCAAAATATTATCATTTCAACATGTAATTAATATTTTTAAATTACTGAGATATATTTTATATTCTTTGGGGGAGGTAGGAAGTTTTTGAAATTCTGTGTATATTCAATTTGGACTTGTAAAACTTCAGTTTCTAAATAGACACATGTGGCTCCTGGCTATGTGGACAACCCAGGTCTACACCATTAGCCTTACATACAGAAGAAGGGTAAGGCAGAGGGATATGGTTCCTCTGGTGGCCGAGGCATCACTCAGAATTCCCAAGCCCTGGTTCATATCTCCTTTGCAACTAAAGCTGTGAGCATTGGGTTGTGGAGAGAAAGAGAGTTTTGGAATGAATTATTTATTCCTTTTTTATGGATACAGCTGCTCGAATACGTGGTAGACCAAAGAATTGGTATAATTTCAGTGTTTCTCTCCTGCTTTTAGTGTGATTCCAGGGTTTTAATGGAAGGAGTTAGGATATGACTTCACAGGAAAGTGCTTTATCTCCCAGGGTAGTTCTTATTCCCTTGCCAGCCCTAGGTGAGATCGTAAGTCCAAATCAATTCACTTCTAGAAGAATTTACCTTTGCCTCCCATCGGGGATAGCGAGTAAACACCCAGCAAGAAGGACATGTAGCATTTTTTGGAATACAAGAACCTCACTGAAGGAGCAGCTGAAGAACAGTGCAGCAAAGTGGGCATTAAAGGTGCTAAAGTAGTGTCAGGTGGTGCTGAAACTGACCGCCTGATTCTGGAACGGAGGTTTGTTTGGTTGAAGCGCTAGTAAATATGATTTGTGATGCCGGGAGACACAGACTAAGGGCGATCAATTATGCATGGCCTGTTATTACTTTGTGAAAACTGGTCCTGAATTGTTTTATTATTTGATAGTGTTTTTCCAGCAAAGGAAGTTTTCTTCTGCTACCATTTTTCACTGAGATAGATGCAGAAAAACGAGCTGTTCTGGTGAGCATGTATTTCTAGCTCGTGTACTGATTTGAATTTCAGGTCGTGATGATATGGTCATAAAAATTTGCCCTGGGCACATCTTTGGCTGATCTTAGCCGAAAAGCATTTTTTAACGCCACATGATGAGATTTAATGGCTTTTGCATTGTGGGTTGGGTGCTTTATCATGGAAATGAAATAATTCCATTTCGATTTTTTCCCGATGCTGGAAGCCCTTTGAGTTTCCTTCATTAAAATGCCAAAAAAGTGCTGTCTAAACATATGCTCTCAACCTAAGTTGTTCCACAGCCTCCTGTTATTATTTTTATTCTTTATAGAGCACCCAAGTACCTGAGATATATTCCTAATATAGAAGAGAAGCGCCCATGCCCCCCTGAGCTTTCATTCATTGTACACAAATTCAGTGCAAATGAGAGGTATGGTGCTAAGCAGTCGTGTCAGTTGCAGGAATGGCTTTTGAGAAGTCAGTCATGGCCACAGTTTGACACGTTTCCCAGTTGTCCTGCAATGATGCCGAGCTTTTTTGCATCTGTTCCCTGTGGTTTGTTGCCTTCCTTGTGGTCGTCAGTATGGGTAGAGCTGTTTAATATAGAGAGGGGGAAGCAGCCTTAGAAATGAATGAGCTCGCAGATGAGCTTGGCATTCTCCTGAAGACAGCAGTCACCATTTGTTTGTTTATTTAGCTAATTCTGATCCCCTGAAATGATACTGTTTTTAAAAAAAATTAAGGATGGTGCAGTCGGTTAAGTGTCTGAGTCTTGGTTTCAGCTCAGGTCATGATCTCAGGGACGTGAGATCAAGCCAAGTGTCAGGCACCATGCTGGGCATAGAGCCTGCTTAAGAGTTTCTCTCTCCCTTTCCCTTGGCTTCTCTCTCCAACCCCTGCTCTCTTGCTCAAAATAAATAAATAAACGGGTATGAGTTTAAAGAATTAAGGTATAATATACACACAGTAAATGCTTATAAAGTATGCTAATCTCAGTATAAGGGCACCTGGGTGGCTCAGTCGATTAAGTGTCTGCCTTCAGCTCAGGTCATGATCCCCACATCAGGCTCCCGGCTCAGTGGGGCATCTGATTCTCCCTCTCCTTCTGCTGCTTCCTCTGCTCATGCTCTCTCTCTCTCTCTCAAATAAATAAATAAATTCTTAAAAAGAAATCTTAAGAATACAGGTTGATGTTATGTTTATATACGTGTATCTCTATGCAACCACCATCTAAATCAAGGCACACAAGACTTTTGAGTGAGCGAACAGGTTCCTTTTTGCCCCTTCCAAATGTTTTCCAAATACACTTCCTCAACAGGTAACTAGTACTTGGATGTCAACATCAGTTAGTTTCACCTGTTCTTGAGCTTCATCTAAATGGAATCACAGCCTGTAGTCTCTACTCTCCAGCTTCTTTCAATGAATACATTTGAAAGATTCATCCATAGTTTCGGGAGGGCCCACGGTTCCTTCCTTTTCATTTCCGTGGAGCATCTCATTGCATGAATATACCACATGTTCCTGATCCATGCTGCTGCTCATGAACATTTGGGTTGTTTCCAGTGCTGCTAGAATTCCATTCTGGTTCAAATTCTACCATGTGCAGAACATTAAAGAGGTGGCATTTATCCAGGGACCTGGAGCACAGAGATGTTCTCTGCTGATGGAAACCTCCATCTGCTTCCCGGAGGTTTGTCTTCTACCCTAGCTGTCTGTGCACTTGCCGAGTCCTTCGCCTTACCCTTTCCTCTCTTTCTCTAGTATTAATGATACGAATATTTAAAGCTCTTGTTTTCTGAACACGTACCATAGACCAGGCATAGGGCTACTCCATTATTGGTAATGTCTGATTTCTTTCTCTCCAAAACCCTGGGGGAATTATTACCACAGTTTTTATATGGAGTAACTAAGGCTTTAGTAACTTAAGTGGAGTCCCAGAAATCACACAGCATATTAGTGGCAGACCAATGATTCAAACGTAGATTTTCTGACTCATACCATATTCTTAATCACTACACATCCCAACAAAGACAAGGTCCTTAGGATCTGTGAGGAGCTGACATCCTTGGGATGGGACACGATTTTATCCATGACTCAAAATCAGCTATAATTCTTAAAATGTCAGAACCCATCATCCTCTGGCTTTAAATCTTCAGTGGCTCTGCTTGTCATGAGTATAAAATCCTAATACAAAATCACCATGGCCTGTAAGGCCCCCACCTGATCTGTTCCTGTCTCCCTCCCTGACCTTATCTCCCATCTATGGGACCTTCCTCAAGTTACATTGAGCTTCATCCGTTCGTGAACAAGCCAGGCTTGTTCCTGTCACTGGGCCTTTGAGCTTTGCCATTTCTTCTACCCAGAACACTCTTCACATCTTTGCATGTCTGGCTCCTCCTTGTCATTCAGCTCTCAGCTCAAATGTCACCTTCCCAGAGAGTCCTTCTCCAACCACCCAGTAGGAAGGACCTATCACATTGCCTTGCTTTATTTCCTTCCTGACACTTACTGCTCCAAACTTAATTCGTTTGTCTAATGGATCGCTTATTTATTGTCTGTGTTCCTCAGCTGTCGTGTTCACTGAGGGGTCCTCAGCTTCTAGGAAAATGCCTGGCTCTTAGTAGGTACTCAACAGGTATTGATTGAATGAACAAAGGAATAGGTAAATGTGCGTTTCCAAGATTTCTGGTGCTTTACAGGCTATTTCCTTGTTTATTTCATAAAGAAAGAAAATCTTACATCAAAAATGTGACTCTCCAGGTCAAGGGGTCCAGTCTGCATGTGACAAAATGAAGGGTAGAAAGGAGGTGGGCACATGCAGAAACATGATTACAATTGCAGAAATTAACTTCTGGTGCTCAAGTAATTTCCCAAATGTCAGAACTAACCATAAGATCCTGGAAAGTGGTTCTTCTCTTGCTGTCATTGCTTATTGTTTGTTCTTTGCTCGTTGTGAAATGCTGGAATGGGGAAGCTGTCTCATGTATCCAGCCAGGAGCATAGCATGTGACGCAAATCATAAAAATTCACACATGCTCTTATACTGGGGTTTAAGAATCAGAAGTGTCACAAGAAAAGCATGTCTAGATGCTGTCTAATCACCACCACTCCATTCTGCTGTGACAAGCCTTGGAACCATTAATGATCCTTTGTTCTGCTCAATGCATGGGGTTAACATCGATACCTTCAGTAATGAGCGGCTCCTTATCTGCGGCTGCCACTTTGCCATTTGTGAAGCTGCAGGCCAATTCAGTAAATTCGGGCACCCTTCTCCGAGCTGTTGCTGAATCGGTAGGAAGTTTTTAATTTAAATGTCTTCAGTTCATGGATGTAGATTAAAATTCCTGGGCCCCAAGCAAACTTCGTCAAAGGGACTTGCAGCTCATTGCTCCTAGAATATTGCATGCTGGGCACCCCAGGGCATGCACAAGAGTTGTGTGTGTGTGTGTGTGTGTGTGTGTGTGAGATGGGCAGGGCTGGGACTCTTGGTCCCTGTGCAGGATAGAAAAGTCGCACGAGGATAAATGCAACCAGGCAGTTTGGGCAAGGAGTGGTGAAGGATTGTGTGTCTCTGCTTGCCTAGGCAGAATTTCTTATTACCCCGCTTCAAATTGCATCCCTTGCCTCTGAGTCAAGTCTGGATGTTCATCTTTTCCTCCCACCTCAGGCTCTTTATTGATGCTTCACCTCCAGGCAGTGCACAAATGCAAACTTCTGTTTACTATCTCTGAGTAATGATATTAATTCCAATGCTCGGGGATAATGCATCGCTTATTAAACACTGGCAATAACCATTAGATGGTAATTCGATGAGAAACGAAACAGGGTAGAAAAGCACCCTTAGTCCCCCCAGCAAGAATGGTCAGAATTCAACAAAAGGAGAGCTTTCCTGGATAACAGTGGGGTGGGTTGAGAGCCCCCAAAGCTGACTTGCATTGTGTTTTTGGAGAGTTACTCCACCCCTCTGAACTTCAGGGGACATATCTGTAACGGGAGAATAATAATTGTACCTAACTGCCAGAGCTGTTGCGAAGGTTCAAGGAGAGATGTGTGTAGAGCCCTCAGCAGAGTCACTCATATATAGTAAGAGCTTGATGAAGGGTTTTTGTAATGAGATCTCTGAGTAGGAAGTGTTGTTATCTGTGTGTGGCATGCTGTCCGGGCACAATGTCACAAACCCAGTGAGGACACCTTAAAATACAGATAAGTCAAGTAGAGAAACTCAAGTATCATATGGTTTCACTTACTTGTGGAGCATAAGGATTAACATGGAGGACATTAGGGCAAGGAAGGCAAAGTGAATTGGGGGAAATTGGAGGGGGAGGCAAACCATGAGAGACTGGACTCTGAGAAACAGCTGAGGGTTTTAAAGGGGAGAGGGGTGGGGGCATGGGTGAGCCTGGTGGTAGGTATTAAGGAGGGCATGTATTGCATGGAGCACTGGGTGCATAAACAATGAATCTTGGAACACTGAAAAAAATACAATAAAATCAAATTTAATTAAAAAAAAAATGCAGATAGTTCCTTCCACCCCTGCTCATGGATATATATATAAACTAAAGATTTCAGTAGAAAAACTCATGTTGTGTCTCTATGTAGTTGCTGAATTATCTTAAGTTCCTTTAAGAAAATCACGCCCATTGACAAACACTTTTATCAGGTATCATTTAGATCATGATTATGTTCTCAATGAGCACTGAACTTTCTTGAGATTCTCTTCAGTGCACTCAGTTTTATAGGAGAGCCTCCTTTCTAGAAAGTGGTCTTTGAACCAGGACACTTAAAATGCAAAATGCTGACTGACTGAACTCAGACAGATTATCAGCTCTTTCCTAGCTGCCTTGTCAAGGTTTAAGTTCTTGAGCAAGCCTCCGTGTTTCCAGTCCGTCCTCTGCCCCTCCCCTTCATCTATGTTCATTACTCACTAGAAGATTCTTTTCCCTTCTTTGTTGCTTGTCAGCACTCACATGCCCTTAGTATCTCAAGTGGAATGTTATCTTCCCTGGAGAGCCTCTTGGTTCTCCAGATCTGTTCCATGCTTGGTTTTATGCTTTCATTGCTCCTGGAGTGCCTTCATTTTATTTTGTTCTCTCGTACTTAATTATTTATAATGATTTATTTAGAGTCTGTTCTTCCCACTAGATAATTCACCCCATCAGGGTAGGAATTCCTCTTCAGCCCTGTTACACAGACCTTGGTACATGTTCGCTGTTCTGATAAATAAACTGAGTAACACTTATTTTTTGTGAAAACTTTTTCTTCCATTTTGCAGGTAACTAAATGGTTACAAAATTAGGTTACCTCCTTCTCTTATGTTGTAACAGTTCTCACCTCCTGTAGTTAAAGTCGGCCTTTTGTACCATTGAAATGATCATGTGCTGCTTTTATATAAAGGTTATGATTTAATAGCATTTCAACCAACAAGCTTTTGATTTTTAAAGAAGTCATTATTTAATACATTGGTACGATAGTACAAGGTGACATTCCCTCTTTCTCTAAGATGCCTTAAGTCTTCAAAGCACATCACACAATTTCATAAATGGTAAAGATATTGATTTTAAAATCCTGATGGAAAAGAAGGCAGAGCCTTATGTTTGAATTCTAAGAGTTATAATCAGATATAATAAATCACCAAGAACAAAGGACAGATACCTCAATACCCAGAATTAGGAGGCTGGAAGAGAATGCAAAGGACCCAGTTTCAGTCCCCTCATGTTTTCAAAGAATCAGACCTTTTGGAAAACCTTTGTTTTCTTTTTTGTCTGATTGTTTCTAAGCTGCACTATGAACTTACTAATATGGATCTATAAAATAATTTTAGTTTTATGTCCTTGTTTAGGATTTGGGGAGATTAAAAAAAATAAATAAGCCCTCTAAGAACTAATGAGTAAATATCTGCGGAGAACTTAAACATTTCCAGGTACATATCAATGGTGTATATATGTTAGCTGTTCTTGATGTGATGTTGGTGAGATTTCTGGTTCTAATGTGTGGTGAAGCCATTTCTGAGATGGGCCCAGGACGTGGAGTGTGGGATGGGCCTAGATACCCAAATCTGGTTTAAGAAAAACTTGAAATATCTCTGGCCATCAAAATGGCAATATCTAATAGTTAATAACAGTGGAATTTGAGATTTAGGAGCCTAATCAGGTGGTAAACCAGGTATTGTTAGACATTAAAAAATACAGTCAATCTTATTAACCACTCCTACTTTAGGGTATTCGCTTCCCAAGTTGTTTTCTGTTTGCCTGTTCCCCCACTTTAACTGAAAGATGTACATACCAGCATTCACAAATGAGGATGTAAGTGGAATTAAAGCAATTTTTAAAAAAAGGACCAAGATTTAATCCAGTCCTCAGCACACTCTGAATCTGGTGAGATAGAGAAGAGGTAGGCAGACTAAAGAATAATTAAAATGGTTATTTTAGTGGTCATTCAGTGGTTTTTGAGGTGTGGGCCCTGGACTATCAGGAACAGCATCATCTGGAATAGTAGGTTGAATAAGGGCCCCTCAACCATGTCCACATCATTATTCCCCAAATGTTACCTTATACAGCAAGAGGGACTTTTTAGATGTGATTAAATTAAGGATTTTGAGATGAAGAGATTATTCTAGATGACCTGGGCGGACCCAATAGAATCACATGGGCCCTTATAAAAAGGGAGACCAGAGTTAATAGTAAGAGTTGTGACGACATAAAGAAGAGGTTGGAGATGCAAGAAAGGGATCATGGGCCAAGGGATGCAGGAGGCCTCTAGAAGCTGGAAGAAGCAAGGAACAGATTCTCCTTTAGAGGTTCCCGAAAGAACCAGCTCTGCTGGCAGCACCTTGATGTGAGTCCCTTAAGACCTATTTTGGATTTCTGACCTCCTGAACTATAAGAGAATACATCTGTGTTGTTTCAAGCCACTACATTTGTGGTAATTTGTTCCACAACAATAGGAAGCTAATACACTTAGGAATTTGTTAGAAATATAAATCTCTGTTCATACCTCAGACTTATGTAATCAGAAACTTGTGGGGGATAGAGGGCATGGAGCAAGCCAGATTATCTATGGTTTAATGAGCCCTCCATCTGGTTCTGATGCACAGGAAAGGACTACTAGTCTTTGGAGACTGCTTTTACAACACAAAGCAGGTCTTATGCCCCAGGGATAGAATACAATTGTCTGTCCTGGAATGCATGCCTTTTTTCCCAACCAATCACTATAGAATTGTCACATGGCTTCCCCTGTGGCAAAAGGCAGTGGGACGTTATGATTGATAACACAACCGGGAACACATGAAACTTTGGGGAGTTACTCAAAGGGAAGAGAATAATGTGACCAGAAGGAAGATGGCAGAGTTAGGTGGAGAGACAAAACAAGAGCTATTCGCAATAAGCTTATGACTTTAGTGGTTAGAGAGAGCATTGTTGTGCAAAGGAAGAGTTTGTTCCAAGGCTCAGTGGTCAAAAAATACAGAATATATTTGGAATATGGCAAAACAAACAAACAAACAAAACATTATAGCAACAGTATGGTACAGAAGGTAGGGTGGGGTGACAAATAGGAGAAGATAAGTTGGAGGTCCTCAAGTGCCATACTCATGAGTTTACATTATATTCTGGGGAGATGGGGTACGTACTGTGGCTTTGAGCAGAAAGTAATAAGATGAACATGAGCTTTAGAAGGTTTGGGTTCTCACCATTGCCAGAACCTTAGGCCTGCTTCTTATTAGTGCTGATCTCTCCCATCATATGTGCATATTGAGTGCTGATTATGTGTCACTCTAGGGATTCTGCATGCATAGATTTTGTATCATTATGTGTTTAAATGATGATTTTCTCCCTGTGGGAAACTTTAGCTTTCACAATAAGGAATACATTTACACACACACACACACACACACACACAGCCGCTCATGAAACAAACCTACCCTTACTATGTAAGATATATTCTATTTTCTAATCAATGCTATCTTAATTTTTGAAAAAATTTGGATTATAATTCCCTAAATTGATTTCTTAATCCCCCTAGTGGGTTATATGATACAGCTTGGAACATTAAAGGAAAAGAACGGGTGATTGGTGGCTCAATCGTTTAAGTGTCAACCTTCAGCTTATGTCATGATCCCAGCATCCTGGGATGGAGTCCTCATCAGGCTTCCTGCCCAGCAGGGAGTCTGCTTCTCCCTGACCCTCTGCCTGCCACTTCACCTGCTTGTGCTCGTGCTCTCTCTCTCGCTCTCTCTCTGTCAAATAAATAAATAAAATCTTTTTTTTTTACAAGATTATGTTTATTTATTTGACAGAGATCACAAGTAGGCAGAGAGGCAGGCAGAGAGAGAGAGGAGGAAGCAGGCTCCCTACTAAGCAGAGAGCCCAATGCAGGTCTCGATCCCAGGACCTGAGATCATGACCTGAGCCGAAGGCAGAGGCTTTAAACCACTGAGCCATCCAGGTGCCCCATAAATAAAATCTTTTTTTAAAAGTAAAGGAAAAGAATAGTATTTTATTCATTTCTGTATATCTATCTATCTATGATTAAGGCTTTGCTGAGATTAGGGAGGAATTCAGGGCTGGGTCTAGCTGGGCTCCTCAAAGCAGAAGCAGCTACTGAAGGGAAGGACAGTCTGGTTGGTGTTCATGCAGGAAGGATAATGTGAGTGGAGACATGAACTTTACTGAAGAAAAATTGAGAGCAAAAGATTTAAAGGGCTTGGATGAATGTGAGGTTGGGAGGGAGAAATGGGACCAGGAATGCATCTGGGGGACTGTCAGTTCTTAGTATGGTTCTCTGCATGTAGCAGACCCCCAATAAGACTTAAATATCAGATCCATGAAATTTTAGCCAGACCTCCAGATTTTCTTGATGCCATATGATGGTACATTTTCCCTGCCAAGTACTGGATGACAGATTACTAAGATGCAAACACAAAGCTCTGAACATTTGGGTGGGTATATTTGGTGGATGGGGGAGGAATGAAGGGTCAGTAGAAATAATGACACATCTTTCCTGTAATAAATGTCAAAGCTTAAGAAGAACATGGGCAGATTGACTTCTAATCACACTGCACTGAAGGTCAGAACTGCTTTATGTGAAATAAACTTTGCCCCATAAATTAGGTATGTATCACTGTGAGATGCTAAATCTGCAAGACTGGTGTCAAATGCAGAAGGATGAGAGCTAGGATGTTAGGGTATACAGAGTTTGATCTAGAAAGGGTAGCATTTAAGTGTTATTCTCCTGTCCCAAAATACCAAGGAGGGCCATGGGCACTGGTTCCTGATCTGCGGAGCTGAGGGACATGAAGATGCTGTGGAAGGGCTTCCCTTGTGTAGCATTTTCCACTTTCCAAAACTGATAGTTTTCGTTAGCTTGGTGCTGTGTTTTTGTCATTGTCATTTCTGGTCTTTTTTTTTTTTTTTTTCCTTTTTTTTAACTTTTACCTATTTAAGTAATCTCGACTGCTTACATGGGTCTCAAACCCATGCCTGAGATCAAGAGTCACAAGCTTTTCCTACTGATCCAGTCAGGCAACCCACTGGGTCTGAATTTTTTTTTTTTAAGTCTGATATTATACTTATTTGCTTTACTGTTGTGACTCTTCTTCTTTTTAAGGTTCTTATTTCTGTCTTGCAGTGTGTGTTAGGGAAAAAAAAAAGAGAGGAGAACAGGGCCTAAGAAGCATTTTGTTTATCCTCTGATAATTAACAAAATAGATGATTCTCAGTCATTGAGTTATAGAACATGTGTATTAGGTTTTTCCATATAACCTAGAAGTCACAAATCTCGGTGTTCAGCCCTGCTCCAAAAGTGTGTCACTGCCTCGATGCCATATGCCATACGATGCCTCAGTTGCCAGTCTGTTTGACAGAGATGAATTGTAACTTCTCCACTGAACATTGCAATCTGCAGAGATCAAATTGGTTAGTGTATAGGGAAGAGCGTTTTTACTGCCACCTTTTCTCCTGAAGATGTATCATGTTTTATTGGGTGTAGTTGCTGTTGACAGTGCTGTGCTGAGGTGGGTTCAGAGGCTGAACCTGGGCTCAGCTAGACAAAATACTGTTAAAAAATGGGACATGTCTGCCATAAGTGCAAGCTTTGGGAGTGGTGAGCTTATATGTCACATACTTACCATGTGGGTGGCCATCACCTTTTCATCCAGCTGTACCCAACTCGGGCTGGGCCCCACTGCAGACCTGTATGTTTGCTGATGAGGGCTGTGTTCATGGTTGTCGACCCATGTCACTACTGCTGCCTCTAATGGCTGAAGACGGTTACAGTGACTGCTCCCAATCCTTCATGCATTGGGTGGATATCATGTGACTCTCCTGAGAAACTCTCATTCCCATGTCCTCTCTCAGAAGTTTGGGCCAGAGATACCTGACAAACAGATGTGCTTGAGAACAGTGGTAGCCAGCTATGAAATGTATTCTGTATCTGCTTTTCTTCCTTTCCTGCCTCATTTATCTCTTCTGTTCCCTCTTGCTTCCCTGGGATAGGGCGCTTTAATAGATTAGGATCACACGGGCCTTGCCTGAAGCTTTCTGTGCAATCTGGGCTAACACAACATCTAAATATACACAAAAGTACGTGTACTATATATACATCCATCCACACAGACATCCACACACATACATCTATCTATACAGAGAGAGGGAGAGAGAGGGTGAATTGGGTTGAACCAAGGGAGCATTTAGAGTTTGATTTGCTAAGCATCTGCCTGAAGGGAGGGGAGGACTGGAAAAAAGATCTGTATGTACTTTAAGGGGCATGGGGGAAGCTGGGCCATGAAGAGGCCAGGCAAAGTGTATGTACTCCGTTCCCAGCCCTGGAGAGTTGGTCTGGGCTCTAGGGAGCAAGGGGGCTTGAAGATGATGGAACAAGACTCATCCTTTTACTCACTATTGACAATTTAGATAGTGACTTTTTTCCTAAAGACACAGGGTCATTTTAAATTGATAAACAGTGTCATCTGAAACAGACTTAAATACCAATTAGTCGTATCAAAATATAATTAAGCCTCATAAGAAAAGTAAAAAGAATAATGAGTAACTTAGTAGAGGATCTTTGAGTCAAGGTGATATTCTAGATGCTTGGGGTTCAATGGTAAACAATATAAATATAGTCCAACTCCCTATAAAGATTAAAATCTCATGGAAGAGGAAGACGATAAATAACTGGGGGCACCTGGGTGGCTCAGTGGGTTAAGCCTCTGCCTTTGGCTCAGGTCATGATCTCAGGGCCTCTGCCTTTGGCTCAGGTCATGATCTCAGGGTCCTGGGATCAAGCCCTCATCAGGCTCTCTGCTTAGCAGGGAGCCTGCTTCCCCCTGTCTCTCTGCCTGCCTCTCTGCCTACTTATGATCTCTCTCTGTCAAATAAATAAATAAAAGTCTTAAAAAAAAAAGAAGACGATAAATAACTGAATAAGCCAAAGAAAGGCTGAACATGCTAAGAAGTGGTATGAATAAAATACAGAGCTGCAATGGAGAATAATGGAGGGGATGGGGGAGTCCCCACTGAGCCATTTTAGTCAGAGAAGGCCCTTCTGCAGATGTGATATGAAAAAGAGGCAGGGGTGATGGTGCAGATTTGGAGGGGACGCTCAAGAGCATTCCCATTTTTTGATGTGATTATCTGTTGCATGCGTGTTGAGTTTGAGGAGTTCTTTAACTCAACATACACACAACAGGTAATCACGTCAAAAAATGGGCAGAAGACATGAACAGGCACTTCTCCAAAGAACACATACAAATGGCTAACAGACACATGAAAATATGTTCATCATCCTTAGCCATCATGGAGATTCAAATCAAAACCACATTGAGATACCACCTTATACCAGTCAGAATGGCCAAAATCAACAAGACAGTAAAAACAAGTGTTGGAGAGGATGTGGAGAAAGGGGAACCCTCTTACACTGTTGGTGGGAATGCAAGTTGGTGCAGCCACTTTGGAAAACAGTATGGAGATTCCTTAAGAAATTAAAAATAGAGCTTCCCTATGACTCTGTAATTGCACTGCTGGGTATTTGTCCCAAAGATACAGATGTAGTGAAAAGAAGGGCCATCGGTACCCAGCGTTCATAGCAGCAATGGCCAAAGTCACCAAACTGTGGAAAGAGCCAAGATTGTATATATATCCATTCATCTGGATAAAGAAGATATGGTCCATATATACAATGGAGTATTATGCCTCCATCAGAAAGGATGAATACCCAACTTTTGTATCAACATGGATGGGACTGGAAGAGATTATGCTGAGTGAAATAAGTCAAGCAGAGAGAGTCAATTATCATATGGTTTCACTTATTTGTGGAGCATACAGAATGACATGGAGGACATTGGGAGATGGAGAAGAGAAGGGAGTTGGGGGAAATTGGAGGGGGAGACAAACCATGAGAGATTGTGGACTCTGAGAAACAAACTGAGGGTTTTGGAGGGGTGGGGGTGGGGAGGTTGGGTGAGCCTGGTTGTGGGTATTGAGGGCACGAATTGCATGGAGGACTGGGTGTGGTACATAAACAATGTGTCTTGGAACACTGAAAAAAAAAAAAGTAAATTAAAAATAAATAAACAAACAAAGAAAAAAAGAGCATTCCAAGCAGAGGAAACAGTGGATGGAAGGAGTGGGTATGATGTGTTTGAGGAAGGAAAACACACCAGGCTGATTATGAAACACTTCCTTGGACTGAGGCTGTTCTTAGCGTTTTACATGTAGTATCTCACTTTGCTTCTCTAACTGTCCGATGAGATGTGCAGCTTTGCATGTGAGGCAACTGAAGCACAGGGAAAGTAATTCACTGGCCCAAAGCTGCACAGCACACACGGTGAGCAGAGGACCAGGCTTCTCTTGGGGAACAGTGGACCTTGGATGCTAGCTGGGTGGTTGGAAGCTGGAGCCAGGCCTCTCCTACTTCCTGCACTGGATGGTCTCCTGTCAAGAGAAGCTGGGACCAGGTCCCAGAAGGCCTTACAGATGAGGATTTTATACTGAGTATAAGAGGAAGACCCTGAAGGTCTTAAGTCCAGAATGCTAGGATCCATTTAGTGTTTTTAGAAAGTTCCTCTTGCTGCTATGTTCAGATGGACTGGAAGAGCAGGAGTGGAAATAGGATATTAGAAGGCTTGAGTCAAGGCCCACCTAAGTGGCAATGGTAATAGTAATTAATATTCAACTGACAGGATGCCTGCAGAGAGGAAGAAAAGGGGAGGGCTTGATGGATATTTGGTGGGTGAAATTGACAGATCTTTCTCATGGATTAGGTGTGGGAGGTGAGAGAAAGGGCCTAATTAGAGATGTTTCCTTGAGGTGTGAGTGAACCTCTATCAGGCCCTGGTGACAAAGGGTAGCAGTGTTTTCTTCTCCCAAAGGGCATTTTCTCATTTCGGCATGGAACATTCTAATGTGGCTTTAGTGCAGGGAGCAGGGAGACAGCCAGGGCTGCTGCTGCCTTGAGAGTCTGCCATTCACAGAGCACTTGGCCTTGGTTCCTTGGGTAAGGAAGCAGCCTAATTCTGGCGGACATTGGAGACCAGGTTTACGGCTGGGGACTGTCCTCAGTGGGGATGTCAGCAGAGAGGACCAGCTGGGAAACCCGGGAGTGTGTGCATGAGAGCATACAGACACAAGCTGAAATAGCCAGTGGATGTGTGGTGTGAACTTGGCTTCATTTGTACCGAAATTGGCATTTATGGTATACTTACAGCCGTTTTTGACCCTTGGGCCCTGCTCAGAAGGATTGAAACTCTGAATTAAGAGGTTTAGAAAAGTTTGCTTAACCGCCAGGTGGCTGCAGTTTATGTCGAAGCACATGCCATTAGTATTTAAATACCCCTTCCCATGGCACACCGACCTCATCTGGAAGAGAAAAGTGGCTGGCAGAAGTGCTGCTGTTCTTCTGTCTCTTTCTGAGATGGGTCCAGTAATTGGCAGGGAGTGGTCTGAGACCTACTGGGTCCATATCTCTGGCACCGTCGTCCGGGAGTTATGAGTAGGCAGAGAGGTGATTTTCATTTTCTGTGATAACTTCCCAGAGGAAGTAGGTGGGAGGGTGTGGTGATTGATGAGCTGAATTAGGTGGAAAGTGGCTCAAATCAGATTCTAGGTGATTGCTCCTGGCTCTCGACTCACTGCACTTATTTTCCATTCCTCTCATTTAGCAAATGATTATGGTCTGTCTTGTGACATTTCTAATAGTGTTGTTTCATTCTTTACCTTTTTGCCTGTTCCCTCTGCTTTCTCCAGCTAGGTGTTACTCCTTAGAGGCAGACATGGCATTTTGTTTATTGTTCTGTGCCTCTTGTGCCTTACACCAAGGAAATGCACAGAGATTGCATTGTGTTTGATGGATTGTTGCTGCTTCAGATAGGAGGTTTCCTAAAGAAGTTTCCTGAAATGCTTTTGCCTTAGAAATGCAGAAAGTAAGGGTGAGGGCCACTGTAAATATGTTTTAGTTTAAAATATGCAGCTTTGGGGCACCTGGGTGGCTCAGTGGGTTAAAGCCTCTGCCTTCGTCTCAGGTCATGACCTCAGGGTCCTGGGATGGAGCCCTGCATCAGGCTCTCTGCTCAGCCGGGAGCCTGTTTCCCCTTTCTCTCTGCCTGCCTCTCTGCCTACTTGTGATCTCTGTCAAATAAATAAAATAAAAATCTTTTTAAAAAAAATATGCAGCTTTGGGACACCCAGGTGTCTCAGTCCAGTAAGTGCCTTTGGCTCAGGTCATGATCCCAGGGTCCTGGGATAGAGCGCTACAGCGGGCTCCTGCTTAGTGGGGAGCCTGCTTCTCCCTCTGCCTGCCACTCCCCTTGCTTTGTGTTCTCTCTCTCTCTCTGTCTCTCTGACAAATAAATAAGTAAAATCCTAAAAAACCCCAAAAAACAAAACAAAAAACAGCAATAACAAAAAATAAAAGATATAGCCTTTTGGCAAATGGATTTGAGATCATTTTGTTCAGACCAGTGTAGCTCAGCCACAGAAATGGTTTAGTTTTGTTATTGTTGTTATTGGTGTGTGTGTGTGTGTGTGTGTGTGTGTGTGTGTGTGTGTGACAGTGAACTTTGTTTTGCTGAACAGGATATGAGGTTGAATCATACGGAGTTGCCAATATCATGTCGATCAATCTCGTAAGACAGATCAGCCAATAATAATTCATTCATCTGATTCAGTCTGAGATGGAAGCGGAAGCAGTCCCCACTTGTTCTGTAATGTCTTGTGGGAAAGAGGCCAATGAGGCTGAGGGAATGGGGGGCAGGTGGGAATGGTCATTGATTCTTGCCATGAGGTGGGACTTCTGTGGTTGATATGTCTTTTCTGCTCTGATGGTACCCAAGACCCTTTGGTCACCTAAACAGGAATCATCATGGGGCTGAGAATGGTCAAGGCTTGATCCCCAGGGCCTGTCCACTTCCAACCCCATCTATCTTGGCAGCTGCCAGTGGCAGTTGGGAGACAGGATGTGGCAACTATAGTTACTATTCCATGGTTCTCTTCGTTTTCCTTCTGTGTTTCCATTATATTCAATATAGCTGGCCTGCTTCTTGTCACCTCTTTATTTAACCTGGGTTTGGAGCACTGGATTCAGCCCATGGATGTGGGAGGATTAGGGCAGGTTTGCATTAGCTGTTTTTTCCTTCATTCTTCTGGGTAATTCTGAGGTGCCTCTGGATTCCCCCAGAGGAACTCAGACTCACCAGATGGACAACATTGGAAGGAGAGGGTGCCCTCATCTTCTTTACCCTGAGAGCGAAGCGGAGCCTGACTTTGGGTGGGAGAACAGAGACTGGAAGGGGTAGCCTGAGGACAAGGAGGATCTGTCTTTGGAAATGGGAGCCGAAGAAGTCCAGAACAAGTCTAGGAACTGAAATAATTGGGGGCAAGAAAATTATCAAGCACATTTTTACCATTAAATACAGCAAGAAACATTTTTTAAAACTGGTCTGCCCTGGATTCTGTCATGACTAAAAGCATGATCAGAGAGTGGCTTTCTGGAATCAGAAAAGTATGGGGGGGGGGGAATGGGGGGAAATACTTGACTTACTGTATAGACCTCTATGAAATATATAGTTTGGGATCTAAGAAAGAGCCAAAGCTACAGTATTAAGAAAAATTAAGGTATCTTCCAACAATGTAGCAACCCCCTCTTGTTTTTACCTGTGGGTAGAATTACTGTGCTGCAGACTCTTTATTCATTCATACCAAAGATGAACCTGGCAGGATGTGCGCATAGGGTCCCTTGTGATAATTGTGAGAATCAGGAAGGTGGCATGCCCAGTATGGATGGAGAAAATGAACTTCAGAGGGATTAAAAATAAAATCACCTATAATTACAGATTGCAAATCAGTTGCAGAGATGGGATTCCAACCCAACTTTGATTCCAGAACCAGTGCTTTTTCTACTATGCCATCCTTTTTTTTCCTCTCCACTGGAGGTAGAGGCAAAGGAAAGGGAGGTGGGTGAAATCCCTGTAAAGAAAAAGAGTAGCAGTGGAGCATCCCAGGAGGTGCCAGCTTGGGTTTCGCATGAGAGCAGAAATGCAGAGACTCAGACCCCACCCCAAAATCAAAGCTGGCATTTTAACACGATCCCAGGGTGATTTATAGGCACATTAAAAATGAAGTAGTACCCTAACCACCAGTAAGCTGCTTCTCTCTAGGATTGTTTAAGGACTTGACTCCAGGAAGGCATATGTCTGGTTATTGACTCGCTATCAACTGACCGGAAATATCCACACACAACAGGGGTCACACCTGTGTTTTCTCGTCCACAACCCTCCCTCTTTTCTTTCCAGTGTTTTTCACTTGCCAAAGTGGAATGAAGGAGAGAATGAAAGAAATGGGATTAAGGAATAAGGATTTCTGATGAAGTATTTCTCTGCTGGCCTCATGCCTTCTTCCGAAACTGTGCTAAGCAACATGGCTAAGGATGTCTTCCTTAATGGAGGAGGCCAGCATCCTACTGTTCTGCATACCATTTTGGAATTATTGTAGCACCTACAATCAGGCGGAGGCTGTGTGTATTTATTTATTTATTATTTTTTAAAAGGATTTTATCTATTTATTTAACAGAGAGAGAGAGAGAGAGAGATACAGCGAGAGAGGGAACACAAGCAGGGGAAGCCAGAGAGGGAAAAGCAGGCTTCCTGCCAAGCAGGGAGCCAGATGCGGGGCTTGAATCCCAGGACCGTGGGATCATGACCCGAACTGAAGGCAGACGCCTAACCCACTGAGCCACCCATGCTCCCTGAGGCTGTGTATATTTCATCGCTCTTTCAATCTGCAGCTCTGTAGGTTTCATTTCTCTTTCGCACATAGCCACACATTCAAGCATCTTCTGGGTGCCTGAGCATAAGTATGATAAATTTCAACCTTTAAGAACACATTTGAGAAAGCCACCATTGACTGTACCTCAGAGTTTAGAGCAAACCATTTGGTCATAATGAGGAACCAGCCATGCTGTAACATTGGTGCTTTTTACCACACAGGTTCACTCTTAGCTCTGAGGATTGTGCCATTTGCTTCAGCTTTCAGCCTCTGTGAGAAGGGACTTAAAATATTTTGCCTCACTCTCTGTTTTGTGTGTGTGTGATTATAAATGATCTTTAAAGTAGAAAGAAGACAAAAAAAAAATTTCATAAGCTGGGTCTACCCTGTAGTCTCAACAGAAGTTTAGCAAATGTGATATGGGAGTCAATGGGTAACTCACCAACCCATCCTCAGTCTGTCACAGTGACAGTGATCTCCGTGTGCGATTTCTGCAGAGAGTACTTTCAAACATACCAACATGTAAATTCTAAGGCAGGAGTTAGTACAGGAAGTCCTTTAAATAGAAATGCAAGTCACATTTTTAAAAATGGGGGAAAAAAGACATTCAGGGCATTGGAATTTTTAGTTAATAGAGAATCTGGAAAGGAAATGTTCCTTCCCAGCACCTGCCTCCAAGTTTTTAAAAAAAAATCTCTCAAAATAGATATAGATATAGATAGATATAGATATAGACATATCTCAGGGAGGAGAGTTATCATGAGGTTCAAGCTCTAAGAAAATCTGGAGGAGCCAAATGATATATATATACTGGTGTGGCAAGAAGAGTATTTTTCGGTTACATGCCACATTTGTCATTCATCAAATCATTGTCTTCCTCTAGGTTCATTATAGCATTTTCTTCACAGAAACAATAATCAACAGTAAACAGAACAGAAAATAAGATTACCTCTTCATTACATTAGAATATTACCCTGTGGCACTGTGTTTCACTGATCTTTTATAGAGACAAACGGTTGAAAAGAAAACAAAAGGAAAAGGTTAGTGTCTTTGGAGCAAATTTGAGAGGATGAGCTCGTGGTAGGTTATTTCATAGTATGTACAGAGGGTTGTCATTCTAAATGAAACATCTCATTTCAAGTGCTTTATGAAAATATTTGGTGAAGTTGATGAATGTTATAAGAAACTCCACTGTATAGAGTTGATTTGATTTCTTTTCAGAAAAGTCTTAATTGAAATTCGTGTGGTGATGATTTAAACATGTCTAATTCTCTTGGCCTAAGCTGTGATATATGTTTTAGTGATGCCAAATCATATGTTTTATATCTAGTTGTAAGTTATTGGTGGGTTGTGAAAACAATTTAGTGATTTGTGATCAACATTTTAATAGAATGGAAGTAATAGACTAAAATAGGATACAATAGAAAATATTAGAGTTCATTTAAAATGTAAAATTTTTTGAGAGAGAGAGTTGAGGAGGGGCAGAAGGAGAGGGAGAATCTTAAGGACGCTCAACACCCAGCACAGAGCCTGATGTGGGGCTCGATCTCATGACCCTGAGATCATGACCTGAGCCGAAATCAGGAATTAGACACTTAAATGATTGAGTCACCCAGGTGGATTTTACCACCCAGGTAAGATTTTTTATTTTAATGTACAAGTATAAGTGATCATTTTATACACACACGCACATGTGTACACACACACGCACACACACACACACACACACACACATATTAAGGCAGTGATTTTCAAACTTTTTTTGAATAGAACCCATAGTAAAGTTTAAAAACCACTGTCTTGGTGAATTTTTGGCCCACTGAAAATTCTACTTTAGATAACCAATAAACTTGTCATTTTTCTTTTGACTTCTTGGATTTTTGAAATTGCTATAAATCTCCCCAAATCTTTCTCTTTAGTCTCATCCTTCTGAAAATAGTGATTAGTTGTGAATGAGGGAAATAAAGCCACACTTCAAAGTTTAGCATATATTGATAGAGCATGATTTTAGGGAAAGGATTATTTCATCTTTTTTAAAATTAGTAATTCTGACATGTACCTTCCTTATGCCTCTTTGGTTCCTGACTCACTTTGATTTCCCCTGTACACCACTGTTGGTATTAGATGACTTTCCAGAAAGGAAGAAAATCATTCAGAAATTAGATGCAAAAGTTTATTGAACTAATAATTAAAATTCTGGTTTTGCACCTTTTACTTTACTCATAATTAAATGCCATAGGTGGAAATGTGTGATCCCTAGTATGTGCACATGTTTAAATCTATGCCCACTTAAAGGAAAAAGAAGATGCTGAGGAATTCTCGTTTTATTTGAAGGCTTTATCCTAGGAATATTGGTGATGGCTACCAAAAACAATCATCATGGTAAACCAAAGCTGAAGGCAGAATTTTAAAAAATATAAAACACATGAAGACTCCTCCATTTCTTGGAATCTTTTATAACTTGCTCTAGTTCCCCAATAACTGAGCATCTGTGAGGAATAGGTTAAAATACCAATAATAATCTATCCTTAGAACTTCAAGAAGGGGGGTTCCTGGGTGGCTCAGTGGATTAAAGCCTCTGCCTTTGGCTCAGGTCATGATCCCAGGGTCCTGGGATTGAGCCCCACATGGGGCTCTCTGCTCAGCGGGGAGCCTGCTTCCTCCTCTCTCTCTCTCTCTCTCTCTCTCTCTCCCTCTCTCGGCCTGCCTTTCTGCCTACTTGTGATCTCTGTCGAATAAATAAATTAATTAAAAAAAAAAAAGAACTTCAAGAAGGGAATGATGTTATTTAATATTATTGATAAATGTTCATTTCTCATGTCTTGGGAATAATGTAAATGGAAGTGGGAAATGAAAACATTATCAGTGGAATGGAATAAATTTTACCATATACATGATAAGTATTTCTAACGCCACTGCATCATTTTAAATAGCAGCTACTAGAGTTTTGTCTTAAGCTTGGGGGTTAATTACTTTTATTGAAAGACTCAGTTGCTTCTATGTACTTTTTGGATGTAACTATGTTAGTAAGGACTCTTATTTGTAGGTCTGAAACACAGAGTTTTATTAAGCTGGCTTAAGTAATTAAGGGCAATTTGTTGGCTCATGTAACTGAAAAGTTCTAGGTAGTTTTGGCTTCATTCAGGCAGGACTTCTTTATGTGATGACACCACTCTGGGCCTTCCATTCTACTAGTTTAACAATCTAGCAGACTTTCATTTTCTAGTAGTTTTTATAAAACCCAAGTACTGAGTCTCATTAGACTAACATGGATTACATGCTCATTGCTGAACAAATAACTGTGGCCAGTGGGTCAGAGTAGTGATTGGCCAGGCCTGGGTCATGTTCCTACATCTGTATTCAAGGTACAGGAGGGGAAATAGGCTCTACAAAGGGGAAAAAAAATGGACTGCTTATCACAAAGGTTTTATGTAAATGCTGAACAAGAAAAAACAGAAGATGCTATATTATAGAGGTCTTATTCCAACTATTTGAAAAAAAAACTTTAATGTCTTTAATTTAAAAAACAGTGAAATTGTCTCTATCTCCCCATTAAATGAGTTATCCATTTAAAAAATATGTACTGAGTTGGGCATAGATGTTCCCTTTAACTTCTCTGAGCATATGAATTGTGAGCATGATTTTGAACAAGGGTCTGTAATATTTTATTAAATGATTTTCTTCACTCTGGGTAATAAACAGGTGATTTGACTTAGCAGAGTACAGGTGCTATTTTTAATACTTAGTGATCTCTGGAGAGCTTCCAAATAATAATAGCATCTTTAAAAGCTTTGGATTCCCCAAGGAGCAATAAAATTGTGCTGAGTATTGTCTGTGATAAATAACACATCTCCCTTCTTTCTCTTCCATATTCCTACTTGAGAAAGCTCCAGATTTCCTGATATTATCTGAGTGTTGATTGCTTAGTGAAGGTCAATACTTTTTGCTTTCTATTACTACGTGTTTCTTTGTGTTCATTTTGGAATAATGAGAAAGTGATAGGCTTTTGAAAGTATTAAAAATTGGGGAAAATGAAGGCATGAACACATAAAAAAGGAACTTAACTTTTTTTTTCTAAAATGGAAAAAACTTAATGTTTTTCCTGATTTGTAAAGCCCAAGGAAGCAAGATTCCACAGGAAAGGAAGCAAAGAAAATGAGTTAAATATGCTATGTGGAATTTTCCTTAAGACCTTACTGCATATTTCTAGTGTGAGACAGCAAAAAATAAAGTTGAAAACATCTGATAAGTGAGTAAAAGGCAGAGCAGAGATTTTGGCAGTCTCATAGAGTCTGTAGAGTTCAGAGCTTCTGAGGACATAGGATCCTGGTAAACTCACAGCTTTTAATCAAGGCCCCTAAATAGCTACATCCTAGGATAAGACTGAACTGGAAATAGATCAGCCTAACTGAATCAAGATGATTTATTTGTACTCTCTGTCTGACAGAGGAAAATCAAATCATCTCAGGAGGAAGTAACACTGTTCTAATTTGTAACACTTTCCGTAAACAATGTATCTGTCATAAACCAATTAGAGGCATGCAGAAAAACAGGAACAAATGACCAAAAATCAAGAGAGAAATAGAGCCAAGAGTAGTAGATCCAAAAGTGATTCAGATATTGGAGTTATCATACATGGATTTCCAAATAGTTGATGAATATAGAAAATTTCACCAGAAATCTGTAACTATAATAGGAATCAAATGGACAGCTTCAATCTTAACATTACGGTAATTGAAATTAAGAACTCAGTAGATGAATTTTAAAACATGTTAAACACATCAGAGGAGAAGGTTCGTGACTTAAAAGATAGATCAGTAGAAAATATCCAGATTAAATTATGGAATGGAAAAAAGGATGTATAAATATAAAACCTCTTTAAGAGTTACTGGATTGTGAACTTCTGGGCCTTGTCATTGGAGTTTAGAGGGAAAATAGAAGCAGAATAAATATTTGAAGAGACACTGATCAAGAATTTTCCAAAACTGGTAAACAACATCCAGCCATATGTTCAAGAAATTCCATTAGCAAAGAAAATGAAATAAAATATGTAGGCATAGTATAGTAAAACTGTTGAAAAACCAAAAAGAAATAAAAAATCTTAAAGCACCGAGAGGAAAAAAGACACAGTTTCAAAGCAACACCAATTAGATTGATAGCTAATTGTTAAACAGAAACAATGGAAACTAGAAAACAATCAGATGGCATATTTAAAGTGACAAAGAAAATAATTGCCAATCTATAATTCTATACCCAGAATGGTATCCTTCAAGAGAGAGAATTTTGGAAAAATTAAAACTATGAGAATTAATTACCAGCATATCTACATTGAAATCATTAAGGGGAGCTCTTCAGCTGGAAGAGAAATGGTCCAAGATGGAATTGTGAAAATGCAGGAAGGATGAAAAGCACCAAAAATGATAAGTGTATAAGTAAATATAAATTAAGGTAGACTGTTTAAAACAACCAAAATAATGTCTAATGAAGTTTAACTCCTTGGGACCAAAAATGGGAAAATTTACACATCCATCAGAATAGTAACTGCAATGGACTGAAATGCAAGAAATATATTAAATCCATGAGTTAATGAACACTAGTTAATAATAACAATAACAATTGATTACCATCGGAGGATGTTCGTGAACCACAGTATTATTTAAAAAAATAGTAAGGATGCAGGCATTGAACATTAATGCTTATGAATATTACAGAAATACAAGCAGGCATGGTGTGCTTATTAAGAGAAGCACACACACAGGCCATGATATAGTCTTGCCAAAAACAAAACAAGAAAATGTACCTAAATTTGATTAAGCCTCTAGACCTAAATACCAACAAACAGAATATACAGATAGGGAACACATTATTTAATACAATACCATGGAAAAATATCAGATCATAGAAAAGCTCAATTCAAACAAGACAGTTTCT
This sequence comes from Mustela erminea, assembly GCF_009829155.1. Classification (NCBI taxonomy): domain Eukaryota; kingdom Metazoa; phylum Chordata; class Mammalia; order Carnivora; family Mustelidae; genus Mustela; species Mustela erminea. The sequence goes on along the minus strand of NC_045614.1, from coordinate 29,329,827 downwards.
CCAATGAGTAAGTAGCAAGGGAAAAAAGGTTTAAGGGGATTGATAGGTTAAACGTACCTTAAAAGATATATCAGCCAATTACAGTGGGCAGAACTTATTTGGATCTTGATTCAAAAATGCCTTTAAAATAGTTATAATATTTTAGACACTTGGAAATTTGAACATTAACAATATTCTGGGATTGTTAATTTTTCTATATGCTTGATACTATTATTATATTTATATGTTTCCAAAATTATTCATCTTTTAAAGACACACAATAAAGAATGTGTTATAAGAGATAATTTTGAGAAATATGATGTTTGGGACTTACTCTAAAATAATATGGTTGAGGGGAAAATGGTTGGAGATAAAAAAGGAACAGAATTGGTCATGAGCTAACAGTAATTAAACAAAGTGATGAATAGAGGGGCTTTATCTTATTATGAAATCTATTTTTATGTATGTTAGAACTCTCCATAACAAAAAAGTTTAAAAGAAAATATATGTAGAATTAAAAACAAATTTTAATAAAATTTAATTTTGTAAAATCATAAAAAATTTATTTTTGCAATAAAAAGCAGTAATAACGCACAAGGTGTCAGTGGGATGAGGAGTAAATGAAGTTAAAATCATGTAAAGTCCTTATCCAGGTTAAAGTCAATTATGCTATATTCAAATAAGTCAAGGGAGCACAATTTATTTTTGTGGTAAGCACTAAAAGAATGTATAACTAACAAGCTGATGGAAGGGGAAAATGGGATAATTTTTTTAAAAATTGTGTAATTTAAGACAAAAGCAGAATTAAGGAACAAAGAACTCTAGAACAAGTAAAGAACATATTACCATAGTGATTTAAACACAAATGTTAGAGTAATTACATTAATGTGAAAGGACTAAATAGTTCAATTTAAAAACAAAGATTAATCGACTGTGTTATAAAAAGAAGACCACTGTATGCTGACAACATGAGGCATACTCTAAATATAAAGCCATATAAAGAATAGAAGCATGTAAAAAACAGGGATGCCTGAGTCTGGTAAGCAGCTGCTTTCTGCTCAGGTCATGATCCCAGGGTCCTGGGATCAAGCCATGTGTCAAGCACCCTGCTTGGCAGGGAGTCTTTTTCTCCCTCTCCCTTTGCCTTGCCCCCTGCTTGCTCTCTCTCAAATAAATAAATAAAATCTAAAAAAAAATAAAAATAAAAAACAACACACAAAACACCAGTACCATGCAAACACTAACCAAAAGGTACACTGTAATTATATGTATGCATACAAATAGCATGACCTCAAATATATTAAAAAGTAAGTAAATATAATAGTAAAAGAAGAAATATAGAAATATTCAACCTTACTTGGGATTTTGTCATGCCCTCTTCATTAATTAATTGAATGTGCAGAAAAATAAGTTAGTAAATATATAGAAGATTTAAATATCCCCTTGAACAAAAATGACCTAATTGCAATATACAGAACACTGAACTCACCAATAAAGAATATAGAATTTGAAAAAAATTTTAAATATTTTTAAGAATATATAATTTTTAAGTTTTAAATGCACAGGAACATTTAGCAATAGTTCATATGTCTAGACAAAGGCTTTTCTCAACTAATCTCCAAGGATTGAAGCCATAGAATTTATTTTCTCTTTTCTTTTTAAAAATTTTATTTAAATTCAATTAATATATAGTATTAATGATTTCAGATGTAGAGTTCAGTGATTCATCAGTTGCATATAACACACAGTGCTCATTACATCACATGTCCTTCTTAATGACCATCACCCAGTTACCCATCCCCTTCCCTGCCTCCCCTCCAGCAATCCTTAGTTTGTTTCCTATAGTAAAGAGTCTCTTATGGTAGGCCCCCCTCTCTGATTTTGTCTTATTTTATTTTTCCTCCCTTCCCCTATGATCCTCTGTTTTGTTTCTTAAATTCCACATATGAATGAAATCATATGATAATTACCTTTCTCTGATTGTATATATATATATATATATTGTGTGTGTGTGTGTGTGTGTGTGTATACACACATACATACAGACAGACACACACACACACCCCACATCTTCTTTATCCATTCATCTGTTGGTGGACATCTGGGCTCTTTTCATAGTTTGACTGTTGTGGACATTGCTTCTATAAACATTGGGGTGCAGATGCCCCTTCAGATCACTATGTATGTATCCTTTGGGTAAATAGCTATTAGTGCAATTGCCAGGTTTTAGAGTAGTCCTATTTTTAACTTTTTGAGGAAGCTCCATACTGTTTTCCAGAGTAGCTGTACCAGCTTGCATTCCCACCAGCAGTGTAAGAGAGTTCCCCTTTCTCTGCATCTTTGCCAACATTTGTTGTTTCCTGACTTGTTAATTTTACCCATTCTGACCGGTGTGTGGTGGTATCTCATTATTGTTTTGATTTGTATTTCCCTGATGCCAAATGATGTGGAACATTTTTTCATGTGTCTGTTGGCCATTTGGACGTTGTCTTTGGAGAAATGTCTGTTTATGTCTTCTGCTCATTTATTGACTGGATTATTTGTATTTTCAGTGTTGAGTTTGATAAGTTCTTTATAGATCTTGGATACCAGCTCTTTATCTGATAAGACATTGCAAATATCTTCTCCCATTCCATAGGTTGCCCTTTAGTTTTGTTGAGTCTTTCCTTTGCTGTGCAGAAGCTTTTTATCTTGATGAAGTCCCAATAGTTCATTTTTGCTTTTGTTTCCCCTGCCTTTGGAGACATGTCTAGCAAGAAGCTGCTGTGGCCAAAGTCAAAGATGTTGCTGCCCATGTTCTTCTCTAGGATTTGGAGGATTCCTAACTCTCATTTAGGTCTTTCTCCGTTTTTTTTTTTTAAAGATTTTATTTATTTATTTGACAGAGAGGGATCACAAGTAGACAGAGAGGCAGGCAGAGAGAGAGAGAGAGGGAAGCAGGCTCCCTGCTGAGCAGAGAGCCCGATGCGGGCCTCGATCCCAGGACCCTGAGATCATGACCTGAGCCGAAGGCAGTGGCTTAACCCACTGAGCCACCCAGGCGCTTCAGTTTTGATTTTATTTTTGTGTATGGTGTAATAAAGTGGTCCAGTCTCATTCTTCTGCATGTGGCTGTCCAATTTTCCCAACACCATTTGTTGAAAAGACTGTCTTTTTTCCATTGAATATTCTTTCCTACTTTATTGAAGATTAGTTGACCGTAGAGTTGAGGGTCCATTTCTGGGTTCTCTATTTTGTTCCATTTATATTTGTATCTGGTTTTGCAGCAGGACCATACTGTCTTGTTGATTACAGCTTGGTAATACAGCTTGAAGGCCAGAATTGTGATGTGACCAGCTTTGGTTTTCTTTTTTCAGTATCCTCTGGCTATTCGGGTTTTTTTCTGGTTCCATACAAATTTTAGGATTATTTGTTCCAGCTCTGTGAAAAGTGTTGATGGTATTTTGATAGGGTTCACATTGAATGTGGGGATTGGTTTGGGTAGCATAGATGTTTTAACAATATTTGCTCTTCCAATCCCTAAACATGGGCTGTTTTTCCATTTCTTTTTGTCTTTCTCAATTTTTTTCACAAGTGTTCTCTAGTTTTCAGAGTACAGGTCCTTTACATCTTTGGTTAGGTTTATTCCTATGTATCTTATGGGTTTTGGTGTAAATGGGATTGATTCCTTAATTTCTCTTTTTCTGTCTCATTGTTAGTGTATTGAAATTCAATGGATTTTTGTACATTGATTTTATATCCAGCCACTTTGCTGAATTCCTCTATGAGATCTAGCAATTTTGGGGTAGAGTCTTTTGGGTTTTCTGCATGGAGTATCATGTCATCTACAAAGAGTGATAGTTTGACTTCTTCTTTGCCAGTTTGGATGTCTTTTATTTCTTTTTGTTGTCTGATTGCTGAGGCTAGGACTTCTAGATCTATGTTGACAGCAGTGGTGAGAGTGGACATCCCTGTCATGTTCCATTTTGCTCTGGGCTTTTTGTACATGGCTTTTATGATATTGAGGGATGGTTCCTCTATCCCTACACTGTGAAGAATTTTTATCAAGGTGGATGCTGTACTTTGTCAAATGCTTTTTCTGCATCAACTGAGAGGATCTTGTAGTTCTTGTCCTTTCTTTTATTATGTGGTATATCACATTGGTTGATTTGCAGTTGTTGAACCTCCCCACCCCGCCCTGCCTTGCATCCCAGGAATAAATCAAACTGTTCATAGTGAATAATCCTTTTAGTGCACTGTTGGATCCTATTGGGTAGTATCTTGGTGAGAATTTTTACATTCATATTTATCAAGGATATTAGTCTGTATTTCTCCTTTTTGGTGGGGGTCTTTGTCTTGTTTGGGATCAAGGTAATGCTGGCCTAGAATGAGTTTGGAAGTTTTCCTTCCATTTCTGTTTTTTGAAACAGCTTCAGAAGAATAGGTTATTAATTCTTCTTTAAATGTTTGGTAGAATTTCTCTGGAAAGCCTTCAGGTCCTGGACTTTTGTTTTTTGGGAGATTTTGATTACTGCTTCAATTTCTTTGCTGATTATGGGTTTGTTCATGTTTTCTATTTTTTCCTGTTTCAGTTTTGGTAGTTTATACATTTCTAGGAGTTCATCCATTTCATCCAGATTGCCTAGTTTGTTGGCATATAGTTGCTCATAATATGTTCTTATACTTGTTTGTATTTCTTTGGTGTTGGTTGTAATTGCTTCTCTTTCACTTATGATTTTATTAATTTGTGTCCTTTCTCTTCTCTTTTTGATTAGTCTGGTTAGGGGTTTATCAGTTTTATTAATTCTTTCAAAGAATCAGCTCCTAGTTTTGTTGATTTATTCTACAATTCTTTTGGTTTCTATTTCATTGATTTCTGCTAAAGAATTCTTATTAATTCTCATCTCCTACTTGGTTTAGGCTTTATTTGTTATTCTTTCTTTAGCCCCTTTAGGTGTAGGGTTAGTTTATGTGCCTGAGACCTTTCTTCTTTCTTGAGAAAGGCTTGTATTGCTTTATATTTTCTTCTCAGGACCACCTTTGCTGCATCCCAAGATATTGAACTGTTGTATTTTCATTTTCATTTGCTTCCATGAATTTTTAAAATTTTTCTTTAATTTCCTGGTTCACCCATTCATTCTTTAGTAGGATGCTCTTTAACCTCATGTATTTGTGTTCCTTCCAAATTTTCTCTTGTGATTGAATTCAAGTTTTAAAGCATTGTGGTCTGAGATTATGCAGGGAATAATCCAAATCTTTTGGTATCCATTGAGACCTGATTTGTGACCCAGTATGTGATCATTCTGGAGAATGTTCCATGTCCACTTGAGAAGAATGTGTATTCTATTGCTTTAGGATGAAATGCTCTGAATATATCTGTGAAGTCCATCTGGTACAGTGTGCCATTCAAAGCTCTTCTTTCCTTTTTGATCTTCTGCTTAAATGATCTGTCCATTGCAGTGAGTGGGTATTAAATTCCCCTACTATTATTATATTATTATCAATGTGTTTCTTTAATTTTGTTATTAATTGGTTTATATAATAGGCTGCACCCGAGTTAGAGGCATAAATATTTACAGTTGTTAGATCTTCTTGTTGGATAGATCCTTTAATTGTGATATAGTATCCCTCTTCATCTCTTATTACAGTCTTTGTTTTAAAATCTAATTAGTCTGATGGAAGGGTTGCTACCCCAGTTTTCTTTTGATGTCCATTAGCATGATAAATGATTCTCCAACCCCTCACTTACAATCTAGAGGTGTCTTTGGGTCTAAAATGAGTCTCTTGCCTAGAACGTATTGATGGGTCTTGTTTCTTTATCCTCTGATACCCTGTGTATTTTGATTGGAACATTTAACCCATTTCTATTCAGAGTAATTGTTGAAAGATATGAATTTAGTGCCGTTGTATTACCACCAAAGTCACTGTTTCTGTAGATTGTCTCTGTTACTTTTTGATCTCTGTTACTTTTGGGCTCTCTCTTTACTTAAAGGAATTCCTTTAATATTTCTTGCAGGGCTGGTTTAGTGACCACAAATTCTTTTAGTTTTTGTTTCTAGTGGAAGCTTTTTATTTCTCTTATTCTGAATGACAGCTTTGCTGGGTAAAGTATTCTTGGATGCATATTTTTTTCATCTAGCACCCTGAGTATATCAAGCTAGCCCTTTTTGGCCTGCCGGGTCTCTGTGGACAGGTCTGCTGCCAGTCTTATGATTCTACCCTTGTGTATTAAGGACCTTTTATCCCTGAGCTGCTTTTAGGCTTTTCTCTTTATCTTTGAAATTTGCAAGCTTCACTATTATATGTTGAGGTGTTGACCTATTTTTATTGATTTTTCAATGGGCTTTACTGTGTTTTCTGGACTTGAATGCCTATTTCATTCTCCAGATTGGAAAATTCTCAGTTATAATTTGTTCAAATAAACCTTCTGTGCCTATCTCTCTCTTTCCTCTTCTTCTTGGACCCCAATTATTCTGATATTGTTTTATGATATCACTAATCTCTTGCATCTTTCCCTCATGATACAGTAGTTGTTTATCTCTTTTTCTCAGATGCCTTATTCCCCATCATTTTGTCTTCTATATCACTGACTCTTTTGCCTTGTTTATCTCACCAGTTAGAACCTCCATTTAGCCTTTTTTTATTTCAACTCGATTAGATTTCAGTTCTTTTATTTCTTCTTAAGGGATTCTCTAGTGTCTTCTATGCTGTTTTCAAGCTCATCCAATATCTTTAAAATCATTGTTTTGAATTCTAGTTCCAACTGCTTACTTATATCCATATTTATTACATCTCTGGCAGTGAGAAGAGTTCTCACTGTCTTGAGAACAAGAGTTTTCCTGTCTTATCATTATTCCAGAAAAGAATAGATGATAGAGAAGGAAAGTACAGAAAAAGCAACAACGACACCAGAAAAATATATACTACACAAATCGGAAGAAAACAGAAACTGAAAAGAAAAGAAAAAAAAAGAGAGAGAATAAAATCAAACAAGTATTTGAACAGAACAATAAACTAGATCCTGGGTGTATTTTGGTCTGTTTGTTAGAAGAACCTAGAACCAAAATAGGAAAGAATAATGAATATATATATATATATATGCCCCAAAATGAAGTTGAATAAAATGCTAGGAAGCCAAAAATGAAAAAAAAAAAATACACACACACACACACACACACACACACACACACATGTAAGTGGAAAATGAAAATTAAAAAAGAATAAAATAATTAATAAAATTAGAAAACAGCTGAAAAGGAAAATAGAATATAAAACTGATGGACTAAAGAATAATAAGAAAACCATGAATGCTAAATACTTCTTTCCCCAAGAGCTGGAGTTTTATTGTTCTGTATGTTCAGTAAACTTGGTATTAGTGGAAAGTTCCTGCTGGTCTTCTGGGAAAGGGGGATGTTGCCCTGATCCTCAGTTGTATTTGCCTGGGCAGAATTGCACCCATCTTGCAAGGGGGCTGGGCTCAATGTAAGCAGCTCCAGGAGCTGGTGTGGGGAATGAAAATGGTGGAGCCCCTATGTCTAGTCCCGGAACTGAAATTTTGCACCTGCCACCCTTCAGTGTGCCATCATAGAAAAGCAGTCTATCCCTCTTGTCTCCCTGGTTTCCGTTTGAACTCTGTTCACCCAGCCTCTGACATAGTATTTTTTACCTCAGTCACAAGAGTCCATATGGAGTCTCCAAGCTTTATGGACTCTTGGGTTGCACATCTATGCCACTCCTGCCCATGGCATCTTATGGCCATTCTGCCTCCTAGGCCCCTGCTCAGAGAGCAATGGCCTGACCTTACAATGGTTCCAGGTTTATGGCAACACCAAGCAGAAAGCCAGGGCCTGGATACACTGTTTGCAACCGGCTTCCCTGCTCCAATGCTTGGGAACTCTTCTGTACTCAGGCATCCTTTTTCTTTTTGTGACCCTGGGGATCTTGAGACCACACTGTCCCATCTCGGATTCTGCCCCACTTTGCTCCTTGAGCATCTTTCAGGAAGACTTCTAATCCAGTTTTGCACTCCGCTTATTATAACTCTTTCTGGTGCCCAACTTATGGAGGCTTCCTCATCCCATTGTTTATCTTCTGATACATCACATCCCATCACGTCTCCACAACAAAAAAGTGGTCCTACCTTACAAAAAGTGGTACTTTTCTACTTAGAGAATTGTAGCAATTCTTTTCTCAGTTCTCCAGTTGATTTTGCAGATGTTTTGAATGATTTGATAAATCTGGCTGAATTCCAGGGACCAGGTGAAATTAGGGCCCCCTACTCCTCTGCCATCTTAATTCTCTTCTTTAGAGTTTATTTTCTGGTCATAGTAGCATTAAATTAATAGCAAAATATTAATGAAAAAATTCCAATTTTTGGACATTAAGTAATATCCTTTCCCTTCTGTGTCAAAGAAAATAATCACAATCAAAATTAGAAACATTTTTAACTGATAATGAAAATGCAACATACCAAACATTGTGGGTTGCAGTTAATGTGGTAGGTATAGGGATATTGATAAACTTAAATTCTATATTAGAAAAGGAGAAATGCTAAAACTTAGTGATCTCAAGGATCAATTTCAAGGATCTAAAAAAGCAAACTCAAAGAAATTAGAAGAAAATAGAGATAAGATCAAAATAATTAAAATAGAAAAAAGGAACAATAAAAAAGTTGGTTCCAGAAAAGACTAATGAAATTGATGAAAGTCTGGTACAAATAATTGAAGAAAATTGTAGGGTAGATTGCTAAAATCACAAATCCAAAAAGGATAACACTAAATTGTAGATATTAAAAAGATAGAAAAAAGATATTACCCAAGTTTTATGCCAATAAATTTGAAAATTTAAAGAAAATGGTTAAGTTCCTTAAAATATATCAAAATTCTATTACATACACACATGTATGCACAAATATTATTCATCCATTTAAAAAAAAAAAGAGGAAATCCTATTATTTTCAAGAACATGGATAGACCTTGAGAGCATTATGGTAAGTGAAGTAAGTCAGGGAAAGACATATGTTGTATGATATCAGGTGTAAGTACAATCTAACAACAAAAATAAAAACTTTATAGAGAAAGAAACCAAATTTGTGGTTACCATAGGTGTAGGGCAGGGGAGGAGGAATTATAAGAAGGTGGTCAAAAAGTACAAATTACTCATTATAAAGAAGTAATAGAGATGTAATGTACAATATGATAACTATAGTTAACACAGCTATATGATACATAGGTCAGTTGTCAAAGAAGTAACTCCAAGAGTACTTGTCACAAGAAAAATTTACTTCCTTTTTTTCTTCATTTTTCTTTCTTTTTAAAAATTATATCTGTATGAGAAAATAAATGTCACTTGAACCTATTTAATCATCTCATAATATTTATTCATGAAACCTTCATGTTGTGTACTTTAAACTTATTAATGATGAATCTCAGTTACTTCTCAATAAAACCAGGAAAAAATTAATATTGAGATAATACATTTTAGAAAATCTTGGTTATCTTACTTGCATCTCTTTAATAAATTAGCTTCATAACTATAGATTGTCCCACAAAGAACAAGCTAGTTAAACTTACCAGCAAATTTTTCCAAATATTTAAGGAAGAAATAATACCAATCATATATAAACTCACATTATTAGACCAGCATAACCTTGACCCCAACATTGAGAGGGGTATTCAAAGAAAGGAAATTCACAGTCTAATTTTTCTTATGAAGATAGATGCTAAAATCCTAGCCAAAACATTAGTAAATCAAAGTCAGTGATATCTATTAAGGGTAATATATCACTACAAAGTTGGGTTCATTCCAGGAATGCAAGTTGATTATTTGAAAATCAATCAATACAATTTACTACATTAATAGAGTAAAAGTAAAAACCATATCATCATTTCAATAATGAAGGGAAAAAATTCTGTTGATAAAATTTAACACTCATTCATGATAAAAACTCTTAAAATGTGCATGAAGCAGAATTTCCTTAATTAGATAAATGATATCTACAAAAGAGCTACAGCAACCCTCATACTTACTGTTGAAATATTGACAACATTTTTGTTGAGATTGTGAATAAGATAAAGCTGTGGATTATTTCTACTTTTATTCATCATTATATTGGATAGTCTTACAAGTTCAACAATGTAAGAAAAAAAGAATATTTTCATAATTATGGGACAGGTAAAGATCTGCATTTTTAATAAGCCACAAAGGCGATTTGGGGAAACTTCATAATTGGGTTGTCTAAAATGTGATTTGCTTCTTATCTTGAGGAGGCCACAGCCTAAAAATAGGGGAGGTGTGAAGAGAATCTCATTTTTGCTCTCTGACAGAACTGCTGTTCTTGAATACATCCAGTCAATTTGATTGGATGTGGATTTTGCCATTTTCCTTTAAAAATTGTTTCTGTTTACAAATATTGCATTTACCAGATCTCTTCATATTTTTAATAAATCAGAAATGAATAATCCCCCGTGCACATTGAACATCTTACTTTACCTATAATTTGATTTAAAATGTTAATATGAGGGGTACCTGGCTGGTTTGGTGGATGGAACAAGCAATTCTTGATCTCAGCGTGTGAGTTCAAGCCCCAGGATGGGCATAGAGCCTCCTTAAAAAAAAATTTTTTTTTACATGTCAATGTGAGTTTAATATGTTGAATTCTTTTTTGCATAGATGAGACTCAAATACAACTGACCCCTTCTTCAATGTCCATGGTTAGTGTGTAGATGTATACCATGGACCAGTCAGATCATGGGCCTAGAAAAATAATTGCATGTAATGAAAGTCTAGTGTAATGCATTTAGTTTCTATGATAAATGTTGTCCTGCATTATCAGTGACATTATTATATTGATCTTGTTTTTCATATCTGCCCTTTTTTCTTCAATTTTTGTTACCAAAAAATTCCTGCTTCTAAAATCAAGCAGTGCATAAGCATTATAAAGTAACAAAGTCCCCTATACTTGCAACCCAAACCCATTCCTCAGAATTAAACACTGGAAATATTTTATCCCATACTTTTCATTTATGTATTTATATATACTTTCCTATATTGTTTTTAAAGAGTTATCCACTTGCTACATAAATCTTTTAAAATTAAAGCATATGTATTGAGAACAAATTTATTTTTCTGTCAAATTTGATGAGTGATCAATATGCTAAACTCTTACATATTTGTAATGCTTACTTTTTGTATTTTTTTAACCATGTTCTGTTTGTTTAAGAGATTAAGAGCACTTAGAGGAAGGAATGATAACAACTAATATAGTGTAATAGTACTGTTCATTTTGTTCCCAGAGGAACATTCATACATATTCCTACAAATAAATTTATTCTTCTCTTGAGCCATTGGCATGAACAAGAAGTGCACATACCAATACTAATGGAAAATGGGTGAGGAGTGAGCAACACAATTTACAACATATTAGGCTAAGAGTAACAATAACGTAGTTTTAAAAAAAGATACTACATATCTAAAACACAACTAAATTTAAACTGTTTTATATTGTAAACAATATAAAGTTGTTGCTTATGGCTAAATTCAGAGAGAGAATTTGCCTCTTATGACCTACTGGGCTGGGGACTCTAGCAATCCCAAATCACATTCTTGTATCCATTCTTGTCCCTCTGCAGTCTAATTTCCAAACATAGCTTGAGGGAGATTTTCAAAATGCTAGTTTGATCATGCCACTACCTGGGTGGGAACCATTGCCACCATTCAGAAAGCTAACATGTCCCTGTCTTCCTCTCTTGGTTTTTTTCCACATCATGCTTCCTTAGCCCTCTGAACTCCAACTACACTACCCTTTCTTTTTCTTCCTCAAAATCACTGTCTTTCCTTCTGCCACAGGGCCTTTGCATTATTGTCCCTTGGCCTGTTGCATTTTGTTTCCTTTATCTCCATTGAATTAGTTCTCTCTCCTCAGATTTCATCTTTAATGTTTTCTCTTCTACAGACTATTTCAGGATCCTTGTTATAGTCTGTCTTTTGGCACCTGCTACTAGCCTGTGTTGCTCTACTTTATCACTGTCTCCCCAACAAGGCCATCAGTTCTGAGTTCAGAAACCATCTTTGTTTATGGACAGTTACCAGTTCAGCCCAGCATATTATAAATGCTTAACAACTGTTTGTTGAATGCATAGAAGAATGTGTATACATTTGTAAATTGAATAGGAGATGCATTATGGCCCCTGATGAAGTTATTATCTGTTACTAATTATGGGAAATAACTTCAAAGGGGAGTCAAAGGCAGAACTTCTGATGGTTTCTCAAATGAAAGAACTAATACTGAGAGGGGTTAAGAAACTCGCATGTGGGAATACCACTACTAAGTGACAGAGCTAGAATTTCAACTGAGATTTGTCCAATAGCACTGCCCTTCCTAAGAGCAGTTACATGTATAAAGCCTTTATATAGATAATAACATGGCAAATATTGAGTATTCCATCCCCAACCTGAAAATCCACAAGGTCCATTATGAGTATTAAAGACTGACAATTCCTGGAGTAAGGAGATATGCTTAATTTAATATAACCCAGTATGCCTTTCATTTGGTAATACCCATGAATGGAATTCTCCTTGGCAAATGCTGCAGTTCATTTCTTCATACATCCATTTGTCCTTAAGTTTTCTTTATCTATTCTTATGACACTGATTACAGTCCCATTGCTTAATAGTCTTTTGCAAAGAAGGCATCTGCCAAATACTTCCATCTAGCTAGAATGAGAAAACAAGACTTTTCCCATGTTCAAGATAAAACATTAAGTCTTTTTAAGTTAATTTGTCCTAACTTAAGGTCAAGTGCCCAGAGACGTGGACCTCACTTAACATTCTTTCTGCCACAGATACACTTATAGCTTTGAAATAGTGCTCTGTTTCCCCCCACATTATTTAGGCTACCAAATTGCATATAATGAAGCTTCGCCAGAGCTTGGATAGCAATAAAAATTGGAACACTGCCTCTATTTTTCATGAGCAAAGGGAGACATTTGGTCAAATTCAGTCCAATTACCAATGATAAAACATACCAGTGTCACCTTCAATAATTACTGAAGAACAAGACTTAACTATAAATAATACTACATCTATTTCATTTTTGGGCTATTTCATTTAAAGATTAATTCCTCCTAAATAGTTCTCAGTACTAGGGAAATTTGCCAAGAATCATTTCTTAGAATGGAACATAAGTCTTACAGGACATGCATATATACTATACTTTACCAAATTTCTCATGAGTTTAAAGATAGCGATTTTATGGGGGTGCCTGGGTGGCTCAGTGGGTTAAAGATATGGATATTATGTTCTTAGGTAGGAAAATTTACACTGCCCTATTCCTCTATACCAGGTCTAATATAGGTATATTGGGAAAAGTCTATGCATATCTATATGCTGACAGAAGGTGCCGTTAAGGATTTTTAGCCTAAATATGACTATATATTCCCAAAACTCCCACAACTATGTGATTTTGAGTTTGTAATAATTCAGCATGATATATGCACTTCTTGTTTGAGTAAAACATTTATAGCATTTTTAGTGAAAAATCTTAAATTTCATACAAAAGAATAGGGAGGAATTGAGTCTAAATTCAACTTTTTCCTGAATTAACTGCTAAAAAATAGAAACAAAATTTTCACTGTGTCTGATTACGTGTATATATTCAATAAACAGGTACTGGACCATAAAGGAGGACTAGACATTATCCCTGCTTTCAAAGAACTCATGTCACCTCCATGTCAGAGACAAATAGATAGCTATGCACGTACAGTGCTGGAATTATGGGCCATGGGAAGGAGGTGGTGAGCACCGTGCTGTGGGAACACCTGAGGGGGCACTTGCCTCACCCGAAATCAGGGAATCAGAACACATCTCCCAGAGGAAGTGATATATAACCTAAGGAGTTGAATTTAGACTTGATTCTGTGTCTAACCATTCTGGAATGCTGAGGAAATTGAGACAGGAGCCCATGTGTCACCCTTAGTAAATTTTAAAAGAAGAGTGTGTAATTGCTTGGTAGTGAGTAGCCTTTTTATGGAAGCATTTTTGGCTATGGTTAGGAAAGAAAAAGGTGCTGCCATCTTTTTCTGGCTCTCATTTGCTTTGTTTGACTTCCTTGTACCTTACTACCTTTTTCTATGAACCACCTGAGCCATCTAGAGCCACCTGGGAATTCTCTCCACCCCGTATAGCACCTGATCTGGAACAAGCCATTTTTAGAAGTTTAGCTGAAGTGTGTTATGTATGTGAAAAGGTGTATGTGGGAGTAGTGTGTTATCTGAGCTCTGCTGGGGTGAATGCCTGACTTCTGACTCTTGCTGTGGGAACTGTCCTTCTACTCCTTGGGTTTACACCTACAGCCATGATTGCCCAGTACGATCCTCTGAATCTGGGAAAACCCACAGTTCATTTTTTGTCACAGCAGAGGCCAGTGGCCTAATCTGGCCTACAGATATGTCTTTAAAATCAGGAAATTTCAGAAAAATCTTATTTCTGTCATTAATATTCCTAAACAGCAGAAACAGCATGATCTCTGTCCTGGGACCTTTCAAGTTCTTATTTCATCGCTAGTCAGTTTCACACCTTCAATTACCTGCTTGGCCCTCATGGGTGTACAGATTAGTAACTCCTGATGTATAGTTGTGGTTGATGAGACCAGCTGTGGAGTGATCTTGACTATGGTTGGGCTAAGGAGAACTGTTTTCCTCTGGTCATTTTAAAATGGTGCCTAGGACACTACTTAGTTTCCACTGAAGCTGCAAAGAGATACAGATATTTGACCATGTCAATGTCAAAGCAGAGAGAGCACATCTAAAAGTGGGGGCAATAGGAAAAATATTCCAGAAAGTAGAGACATAAGCTCTACAGGCTACAGCCTTAGAGTGTGAATGTGGTGATATTGGATCTGAATGATGTCTTACTTCCCAGCTCTGGTTCCTCTGTGGCCTGGCTCTACTTCCTGGTATACTTCCTGGGATACTTTGAATTCCTCATCCAGAATCCCATTTTACTTGAGCTCCTCAAATGGAGCTTTAGTTTTTGGTAACTAAAACTAAATTAAATAACTCTTAATTCAGAAGCAACACGGTTTTTATGATATTTTGTTTGAATGGGAAAATGGAACTTTGGGTTTCCAGTGATTTGTCATGAATGCTCTAGTTGGATTAGAGCAAAGTTTTGTAATCATCAAGTTGGGTATTCAAATTGATTGTTAAAAACCCGTGGACTATGGTGAATTAGCAGAATAAAATCTTGTCATCTCTGCATAGTGTTTTGACCTTTAGAAACCTTGGGTTCAGGCTTTCCTTAAGAAGTTGTATTATTCTTAAGTCAAGCAGAGAAAGACAACTATCATATGATCTCCCTGATATGAGGAAGTGGTGATGCAACATGGGGGCTTAAGTGGGTAGGAGAAGAATCAATGAAACAAGATGGGATTGGGAGGGAGACAAACCATAAGTGACTCTTAATCTCACAAAACAAACTGAGGGTTGCTGGGGGCAGGGGGGTTGGGAGAAGGGGGGTGGGGTTATGGACATTGGGGACGGTATGTGCTTTGGTGAGTGCTGTGAAGTGTGTAAACCTGGCGATTCACAGACCTGTACCCCTGGGGATAAAAATATATGTTTATAAAAAATAAAAAAATAAAAAATAAAAGAAGTTGTATTATTCTTGAGTTGACATATTGAGATTCTATAGTGAAGTGATTCTGAATAAGCTAGAAAGTTGCCTGGCTTCTTCATTGTGACCGTTTTTGAAAACATATAAAACAATATGTTTGGAGCACAATCAACTAAACCCCCATGAACCCACCATCCAATTTAAGAACTGTAACATTACCATTTACTTATCTGTTCCTTCCCTAGCTCCTCTCCTATCTTTCCATTCTAACGTAACCACTGTACTGCAGGAATGAATGTGTTGCGTACATTTTCCACATATACTTCCTTCCTTTTCTCATAAAAAATAATTTTGTCACATTTGTATGTATCCCTAAACAAGATATATTTTAGTTTTTGAGCATTATAAAAATGGCTTTATACCATATGTCTCTGCTTCCCAGCTTCTTCACATCATGGCACACGTTGAACTTGAAAATATTATATAGTGCCTTGGGATAAATGCTATCTATGCCTCATCAGAGGATTCCAGCTACTATTAATCCTCAGAACAGAGCGGGTCAGTATGTTAGGACCTCTGTAACCTAGTCACTGCGGCACACCACTAGGAAAACACTGCTCTATGTAGTGTTCTCTCCACTTGATTTTTTTCTTAGGTCTATCTTAGATTTTATGTTTCTTGAGATTTATGCACATTGCTTTTTACTGCTCTTTAATAATCTTGTGTCAACATCCAAGAATTTCTGTCTATTCTGTTTAGACCCCCTCTTTACTTTTCACTTATACTACCAATAGCACTAACCTACTGTGACTTACAGAAAACTGCTCAATTTGGTCTCATGTTTTTCTAGGCTTCAGAGAGGTACTTTTGAATTTTGGTTTTAAAAATATGTTTTGTTTTAGATTGGCTCTTAGAGTATAAGGCAACAAGAGTTAGAATTAATTGGATCATTATATTTGAATACAACATTTTCTATTTAATCACATTGTTATGGCAAAACAGCAATATGTACCAGTGAATCCACCTTCAGATCAGTGGAAATTGACTTTAGGCAAGCAAACTAGGGAGTTCTGAATTATGAAGATTTCATAATGGCATTAATGTTTTTAATAGTTGATATATATTTGGATCTGAAATAATTGTAGGATTATTTAATTTATCAAGGGCAAATATTTTTCACTTCATGTTCTAAATCCATTTAGTTGGTAGTGTTCACCTGGAGTACTACTGGAAAAGTGTTTTAAATCCATATCAGGATCTTCAGCTAAGAATTTGGTGGTCAGTTACTGATGTCTGCTTTGGGTTTGCATAATGGAAGTAAGGATGTATGTGCTAGAAATTTCCATTCCCCAATCTACTCATTTTCTTCTTCTGTGATTTTCTTGAACCCATCTTGATCATGTGAATATGATTTGATTTGTAGCTTACTCCAAAGTAAGCTTTGGGAAACCAAAGTCATAATTAAAAAAGTTAAAAAGCATCACGTCACATAGTTTTGCCCTTTTCTCTGGTCATTGATTATGGCCTCTAGTTACCTGCATCACAGGATACTTTTCTCACAAGCATCCAGGCTGTTCCACTCCTTTGGTAAAGCATATTTTACCATCATTATTGAGCACCAAGCTGAAAAATAGAGGAAATGCCCTTCAATATCCCTAGTTTCAGAGTTTTGAACTTAGCTTTACATAGATAGATCTTGTCCACTATAATTTAAAACAATTAGAGCTACAAAGCTTCTTTAGAGTTTCCAGATCCTATTAAATGTTATTTTTAAGATAACATCTTTTCTTGTCCTTCATTTATGAATGTTTGGTCAGGAAATGGTCGTAAAAAGCTTCAAATCCCAATTGAATAATGCTTTCTCAAAAGTAGCTGCCAAGTGTAAATACCACTGATATACATTCATGCATATGATAGTATATAAATAACCAGGAAAGCATAGCAAAGGTCAATCAATTATGTATAGGTCAGAATGCTTTCCATCTGGATTGAGTCATTTTAGCAAATGACATCATGTGTCCTTTGGAGTCTATTGTGAAATGTGGCTTGAGTCATTATAGATTGGCTTCTTCCCTGGGTTACCAGGATGGCAGTGGTAAGGCTCAATAAATAAATTTACTGGACTCTGCAGGAGCATATTTGCATAATTGGGGTGTAGTGATGAAGGCTTCTTAATCTAGAGAAAACCTTTGGGCCCTATGCACCAATTTCTAGTTTTTTATCCTTCTTGGTTTTTTTTTTTTTTTTTTTTTAAGGACTTGAAGACAAAAGAGTTGGAAATGAGCCAGATGCTTTTTATATAACTGCAGTGGATATCTTTCCATGAAATTGCCAGCAGGGAATCAATAGTAATAAATCTGGTACCCTTCTAATCTCTTTAAACTTCACCATTGCTCTTCTGGAATGGGGCTACATGGACCCCATGAATTTGGTTTATAATTTCTACTTGATCTGATGGGGAGTGGTCTCAACAGATTGCCAGGCTCTAGAGTGACTGGCAGGATGGGATGTTGTATGAGATGGAAGGGATGTTGGCATTTTCCAGTTGGCACAACAGGAACTGAATTTAGCTTACAGACCAAGTGATAAAAGTAGCTGCCAAGTCCAGTCATTTCTGATTAGTCAGGGCTTGAGGAGGTAAATGTTACTTGACAGAATTTAATGTGTGATTTTTTCCCCCTCCCTTCAGGATATTTTGAAAATGTTAAAAAGTTGTTGTTGTTGTTTAAAATAGGATGACTTATATAAGAAGGCCTTAGAGTCAAAATTCATATCGTGTTTTATAGATATTTATAGTTGGAATCTAAGTTTCGTTCTGAGATCTTGGAAGGAAGAAGGGTTGGGCATCTTCAGAAATGATGAAAGGAAATGGTCCTTACCTTTAGGGAGCGTATAGTCTAGGGGAAAACAGACATGCAAATACATTACCACCATATAAAATAATAGCTGCTCCAGTAAGACATATGTGTAAACCCAGGCAGGACTTATATTTCTGTCACTTACTTATATTATATTATCCTTTGCTTACTTATTTGGACCCTAAATAGCTGAGAAACATGCCTATACTTATTCTTATGATCAGGGCATTTGGAGAGTGAACTTTCTGTTTTGAAGATGGCTACCCGGTGTTTTGGTGATCTAGAGGTAATGTGGCTTCCTTCTCTTGGAATGGTGCTTACTGTTCTATATACAACCCAAAGTCTTAACTTCTAATAAAGCTCCATAAATTCCTAGGGACTATTCTTTGATCACATCTACATGGACACTAAAACAAATGGGGAAAAGATGAATATAAAGCTCAAGTTGCAGTTGTTTCTTTTGGTAACTAACAGCTGATTTGCGATATTTTATCTTCTTCCCCCACTATTATCTTTGAGATTGTAATCTGTGGTCATGGATTGATTAGCTGGTTCAGGGTGGTAAAGATCAGTCACACAAAAAGGGGCCTATTTGATCACCTGGCAGACTTCCGCTTATATTTCATTTTATAAAATCCCTCCTAGTTGTAAGGGGTCTTGGAAAGAGGGGTTATTAATAGAGACTGGGTTTGACCAATCAGTGTCTGCTGAACTTTCTTATTATCCAGAAATAACCATTGTCAATACTGTTTTTGCAGTGTTTTCCCTATTACTAATACCATGACTATTTTTTCATGCTATTAAATATTCTACCACACAATTTTTAATGTCTGCATAATATTCCTCTTTATGGCTATACCACAATTAATTTGAACAATCTTCTTCTTTTTTTTTTTTTTTAAGATTTTATTTATTTATTTGACAGAGAGAGATCACAAGTAGGCAGAGAGGCAGGCAGAGAGAGAGGAGGAAGCAGGCTCCCTGCTGAGCAGAGAGCCCGATGCGGGACTCGATCCCAGGACCCCGAGATCATGACCTGAGCCGAAGGCAGCGGCTTAACCCACTGAGCCACCCAGGCGCCCTGAACAATCTTCTTTTGTTTGAAATTTAGGATTTCCAGTTTTTACTATTATAAATAGCATGAATATGTTTATCTTTTTCAGAGCTCTTTGGACCTTTTTTCTTTCATCTTGATTCTCCCTTTTAAAAAAATCAGCAAATAACAATGGTGTAAGTTAATATTTAGTTATTCTCTTTAAATAGAGTCTGGGGAGGGGAATTCTTTTTTTTGAGAAAGAGGGCGCGGGCGCGTGCAAAGAGCAAGACACACGCATGTGAGCAGTAGGGGAGAGAGAGGAGTGAGAGAATTTCACGCAGGCTCCTCACCCAGTATGGAGCCTGATCTCACAACCCGGAGAGCATGACCTGAGTCGGAAACCAAGAGTCTGATGCTCAACTGCGTGAGCTACACAGGCATCCCGAGGAATTCTTTAATAACTCAGATAACTTAGGTTATTCTACAGGATGCAAAATATCTTATTGATTGGGCAAAATCAGAGAAGCAATTGGTAAATACAGACATAGGAGAGCGAGGAGGGAAGTGACCAATTTTCTGATGGAATCAACGGAGTTGGTTCAGTTAAAATGGCTTTAATGAGTTTTACAGGTCTGATTAAGGGCATCTGGCAGTATGTTAATTTTCAGAATCCCTTCTGCCTGAAAATGCATTTTCATCTGACATTGTTTCTTTTTGCACAAAGGTTGTCAAATGAGAATGCAAAGGTAGTTCATCTCACAACTCACCTGCTAAAATGTATCGTAGGCATGTTGAGGTTGAAAGCCTGGCACCCACACCAGGTAAAAGCAGACACTGTAGAGAAGTTTGGCTTCCGGAAGAGTTAAAAGGGGGAAATGCTGACACTGTCCACCACTACCCCCAGCCCCATCACTACTATGATCTTTGGGAGGGGATAACTGGGCCTTTCCTTGTTTGAGAACTCAGAATGGATCAGCACAACTGAGCACAGGGCAGAAAGTTCTGGTACTTGCTGAGTACCTTAGCTCTTAGAATGGGTTTTTAAATGTCAATGCTTTTTCTAATGTGTATGAGGACTCCTAACTGAGAAACTGGCCCATATGCTTAGACTATATCCAACTCTGTTTCTTTTTTTAATGCTGCAAAATAAGGTTAATTTTTATGGTGAATATTTTATGGCCTGCTTTCTGTTATGTGCCAGACAAATTGAAGGCAATGCAAACTGATGGGTGGTGAAGATAAAAGAGCAGTGTTGACCTTTTGGTAAATCATTCGTCAGACTGCTTCATCTGTAAGTGGTTTTCCAGTCGCAGCTCGTATTTGCTAATCGCTGCATTTGACTCTCAATTCTACAGGGGCTGATTGTCTTGTTGTGGATTGCCTTTTCTCCCCCCACCCCCACCACGATCTACGCACCCCCCCCCCCCCTTACTTTAAACTTTAGTTATTGGTATTACAGCTATTTCATTACCTGTTAGTTCCTCCACCAGAGGGGGCTTGTGGGCAGAGAAACACTGGGAATTAATAATTCAGTCTCTTTTTGCCTCTCTTCACTGTGACTCCTAAGGTTTCTCCTCAGAAGCTGAGATGCACTTTAAGCATTCCCTTCACTTACTCTCCTTTGAATGTTCTTGTTCCCAGTGAAATTAAGTTACAAAATGACTGTCTTTGGCAATGATCACAGAATAGAATAGTGAACTGACTGGTGTTAACAGCTTAGCACCAGGATAATTTTTGGTTTCCATGTTGATCAAAGTCCCATTGGAGAAACCAAAAGTAAGAGCAAGAATAGTGTCTTAGTTTAACCCTGGGTCAAATACTAGAAACTATGGACTTTATTATGGTGGAAGCATAAATCTGTGCCCTGGACCCAAAGTGGATCCAAGGCTGGGCATCTCATAGAATCAACTTCACCAATGTTGTGGGCCTCTGTGGTTCTTAATTTCTTGACACTTCTGCCTGATCCTAGCCAATCCTTAGAGCTCAGAAGTGTGGTTAATACAAAAAACCCTTTGGGGCACCTGGAAGGCTCAGTCAGTTGAGTGTCTCCCTTTGGCTCAGGTCATGATCCCGTGATCCTGGGATGGAGCCCTACATAGGGCTTCCTGCTCAGCAGAAAGCCTGCTTCTCCCTCTGCCTGCTGCTCACTCTCTCTCTATCAAATTTAAGTCTGAATTAGCCTATAAAATATGGAGGACAACGTGGACATGCTTGGCCTCGGATCTAGGCAAGAACATTTAGGGAAAAGATTCTGCCTTGGACCAAAAGAAATAGACCATTATCTACTAGGGAGTTCAATCATTTACAGTGCTGTGCTGATTAACCCCACAGAGGTTGTTTCTTATTTATATATTTTAGGGTTTTAAAAACCAGGAACTGTGTCCCCTCTCTGGGGACTGAGAGTATTTTGGTATTTTTATTGCAAAGAAATGGAAATTGGAAACACTAAGAGACACAGTGATCAGAAGTATTTCACTTTCCTTTATTCCCAATCAAATGCAGTGTGGAGAAATATTCAGCTATTACCTGCACTCTGCCTGTCTCCTGCTTGAACCTGAGATTCTTCCAGTAAGTGAGTGGTCCTGAGGCCAGATTGGCATTGCCCATTTGGTTGATGAGGGCAGTTTGATAGAATTTTTGCTTGGATGTTTGCTGCTTAGTCTCTAAGGGCATGACCATAACACCTTTCTGGAAGTGTGTCTGTGTGGTGGGGTAGATGTGGGAGTGCATGACCCTATTTTATTATTTGTTAAAACACTAATTATAGTTTTATGGCTGCAGCCAATCATAATACTTTTACCTTTTTTTGGATAACAAAGAACATATTTCTTTATATTCTTTTATAAAAACACAAAAAATTCAAGAAACATGATTTCTAAAAAAGCAGCGTCTTTTAACAGGGAATTCTCAGAAGTTACATTTTTTTTTTCCCTCCCTTTGTTAGAAATAGAAAGCCAGTCTTCGGGGAAGGGACACTTAGGTCCCAGAGAAACAGGCAGTAGTGATAGTCTGTTAATACCAGATCGTCCTTATGGGAAGGAATAATTTTTACATGGTGGTGACATTTTAGGCTTTAAAAAGAGATTTTCTGTAGTGTTTTCCATAACAATATGGTCCAGAAGTTAGTCTGGGAGGAAGCAGATGAATTAAAATAAATTTTTGGAATCCTGCTTATTGAAAATCTGATGCTGTCTAAGCATGACTTATCTCACCGTCCTGCTCCAGACCCACAAACTTAACTAGACTCATGTCTACCCTTGCCCCTTTTCCTCAACACTCAGAGATGAAGAAGAAGACTAGTATCTTTTCAAGAGTGTAGTGGGCACCTGTGGCTAGTGCCTATCTCACTGAACAGCATGGGTATAGAACATTTCCATCATCACAAAAAAATTCTGTTGGGCAGCCCTGCTCAGGTACCCTTGGACATCCTCCTAAGGGTATTGCTTCCTAAGGAATGTATAAGGATATACTCTTAGGTGGTCACTGTTTCTTCTCAGTGTCTGGAGTGGAGTTAATGTTGTTCTTCATCCTCATCACCACTTCTAGACAGCTTGTTTTCTCTTCGTGCACTGAAGCACTTTGAAAGCAGATGCTGTCAGACTATCTCCTACTGCCTACTCTTCTGAATGTATTGAAAAATTTACTCCCAGCTCACTCACTGTCTTTGTGCCCATCACCCTCCTCCCATTATTGTTGGTGAAAAATATCCACACGGAAGACTCATCTCTGACCTCTCATTTCCTTGAGTTTCTTACTAGCCTATGTCTCTTTCTCTACCTATTGGTCATATTCCAGACCAATGGCTTTTAATTTAGGAAGCTCCCTTCTCCTTAAGGGTATTTGCAAATGTAAGGAATGCTACCTGCCTTTAGAGGATAAGAATTAAGGATGTCCAGTGTCATTCAGTACCCAAGACAGTTCCACACAATGAAAAATTGTTGCATCCCAAATGTCATAGAGCCCTTGTTAAAAAACACTGTGCTGGAGTGCCTGGGTGGCTCAGTCAGTTAAGTGTCTGCCTTCGGCTAAGGTCATGATGCCAGGGTCCTCTGGGATGGAGTCCCACATCCAGCTCCCTGCTGAGAGGGAAATCTGCTTCTCCTTCTGCCTACCACTCCCCCTTGCTTGTGCTATCTCTCTTTTTCCCAGTCAGATAAATAAATAAATAAATACATAAAATCTTAAAAAAAGAAAGAAAGAAAGAAAGAAAGAAATATTGTGCTGACCTTCATAATGAATTTCAGAGCATCTCTCTGGCCACCACCTCCTGTCTCCCTGAGGATGTCATCTCATGTGACACCAACATTCCTATTCCCCTAGGAGTTCTTTTACTCCTTGGGGCCTCCAGTCTATGGACCTACTGTTACTCTGCACTAATGTTTATTCCTCTCATGCCCTCACTTCCCTCCTCACCAAGCTTCGGTGCTGTCATCTCTATCATCTTCATCTGGCATAACTCTTGACTCTCACTGAACTTTCTGTTTGCTTGGGGTCTGAATGCAGATGGACGGAGAAGAGCACTAAGTTTTATGGACGTACCTTAAATTTATGTCCACTAATGTCAAATAGATCCTCTGCCCCACTTGGCAATCCTACCTTATTTATTTATTTATTTATTTTTTAAAGATTTTATTTATTTATTTGACAGAGAGAGATCACAAGTAGGCAGAGAGACAGGCAGAGAGAGAGGAGAAAGCAGGCTCCCTGCTGAGCAGAGAGCCCGATGTGGGACTCGATCCCAGGACCCTGAGATCATGACCTGAGCCGAAGGCAGCGGCTTAACCCACTGAGCCACCCAGGCGCCCCAATCCTACCTTATTTATGTAGTACTCCTGCTCTCTGAGACAACTCTTTTAAACCTTCACCTATGCCTCGAACCTCCAACTCCCATCCCCATTTCTCCCACTCAACTGATGCCCTCACTTCATAATTCTTCAGAAAAATAGAAACAATCGGAGTAAACCACCTGAGCTCCTCTAGCAAATTTGCAATCCTCCGGGTTTCCAAATCCTGGTAAAGGCTCTTTTCATTTGCATGCCTTTACTACTCCGAGCCATATGATGACTCAATTTTCTCACTGCTTTTCTCTATTTGAAAGATTGGGAAACCTTCTTTTGTACAGTGTCCTGTAATATCATTTGGCTTTCATTTGATATAAACACATCATTTACATATTAATTCTGCCTTTGTTCTTTTCTCATTAGTCCATAACAATTAAAAGAGACCATTACTCTGCCACACTATGAGTTTTTATGATGTCATATCAAAGTCTCCATTAATTAAATAACTTCATAAATTAAAGCCTTATTTGGTGACAATATCTTTCAGTTGCAAATCATCTCCACTAAAGAGCACAATGGCAGACTTGGGACAATTTTAGCATTAGGACATACCAACCTAACAACCAGATGTGCTTACTGACACATTGAAAGTTAAAAGCGGTCACTTTAGGCGATCGTTTGGTGCCAGTGACACCGAGGGCCAAAGAGAGTGGATGAGGGGGAAAAGAAGGACACACCCAGGCACTGCTGTTGGAAAGCACAGCTTGGTTATCGGGTTGTCATTAGATCCTTTAGAATGTTCATTAGATTGAGCCATAAATTAAAATAAAAATTCTCCCAGGATCTTTAGAGCCATGAGACTATGCCACTGGATTTCAGTTTGAGAGGTGCTGACCTGCAGGGCAGAGTTGAAATTTCTTTTTCTTTTTTTTAAAGACTTTTATTTATTTGACAGACAGAGATCACAAGCAGGCAGAGAGGCAGATAGAGAGAGAGGAGAAAGCAGGCTCTCTACGGAGCAGAGAGCCCGATGCGGGGCTCGATCCCAGGACCCTGGGACCGTGACCCAAGCAGAAGGCAGAGGCTTTAACCCACTGAGCCACCCAGGCACTCCCAGAGTTGAAATTTCTTACCTGAAAATACAAGACCCTCATTTAACTGGAGGGTGAATTTGAAGGGAACAGGAGTAAGATGGAGGCAGTGAGAGAGAAGTTATTAACATGGTCTTCAGGGGATGAGATGAAGAGAGCTAGAGTGGGGGAGGGAGAGACAGAATAAGGGTGGCATCAGATAGAAATGAAAAAAAATGGGGTAATGGGGGAGAGGGAAGAACAGCAGTGTCGGAGGAGGCAACAGATTCTTTTATATTCATGTTATAGCTAGGAAGATACAGTAGTGGACTGGACATCTTAATTTGGGATTTTATGTGTAGGTATTATTTTATAAGGATTTATTACTTTCGAGCTTTAAGAGAATACAGTTTGCTGATGTGTCTAAATGATTTAGCAAGAATAGTGAAATTTTGAGCATAAGCTAGACACAGAAGTTCTTGCTGTGATGTGCAGTACTTGATACATTTACATAATCCCTAATTCTGCGGAAATTGTAGATCAGTTTGATGGCTGAAATAAGGCCAAACATATCAGGAATTGTAATACGAAAGTGATTAATTTTAGCTGTCTGTAGATGAAGATTTTTACATTGGATAGGGAAGGAAAAACACACTCTTTATAAACTACTTACAAGGGACACCCCTATTAGGGATAGGAGGACTGAAAGAAAATAGATGGAAATTGATATAATAGTCCATACAAAATCCTTTCAAAAGAAAACTGGTGGATGCTGTATCAATATTAGACAAAATATGCTTTAAAACAAAAAGCATTATTAGGGTTATTTAATGATAAAGAAACAATTCACTAGGAAGATATATTAATCCTGAACCTACCCTACTGACCAACATCATTTCAAATATATATAAAATAAAAATCGACAGAATCATCCTGAGATATTGAGAATATAGGTAATCATAATTGCAGAGTTCCAAACATAGTCTCTCAGACACTGATAAATAAAATAACTTAAAAAATTAGTGAGGATAGGAGCATAACAAATAGCATGGAGGACATGGGGAGATAGAGAGGAGAAGGGAGTTGGGGTAAATTGGAAGGGGAGGTGAACCATGAGAGACTATGGACTCTGAAAAACAATCTGAGGGTTTTGAAGGGGCGGGGGGTGGGAGGTCGGGGTACCAGGCGGTGGGTATTATAGAGGGCACGGATTGCATGGAGCACTGGGTGTGGTGCAAAAATAATGAATACTGTTATGCTGAAAATAAATAAAAAATTAAAAAAAACAAAACAAAACCCACTGGATGACAATCTCCACTTTTGCCTGAATATAGTTTAAGAATCTAGAGAGGCCTTTAGCTTATACTCACTAGTTGATCCCTGAGTATCCTCTGTCCAATCATTGGTTGTCAAATGCAAAGTATACTGATTTGGGGACACATAAAGAGACTTAGCTAGGACTCTACAGAACTTAATCCGTAGGTTGAATGAACTGGTTTGTGCCTACTTGCTAGTGAATTAAATGATTAATAATTAATAAATGTCTTTAGAGCTGCTAGATGTAAAAATAGGTGCTTATTGTAGAAAAATTGGTTGTATTAAAAACAATATAATTAAATTATTTGCCAACTCCCCCCCCCCCCAAAAATTAGACAGGATAAAGAAGACTGACATAATAAAACTGATCAAATGGACATATATAGGACTTAGAACTCCATTAGCAGAGAATATTTACATGTAGAAAGTCTGAACACTGATAAATATAAATTCTGTTGGCTACAATTTTTATCCCAGAGAAGAAAAAATTCAGAGCTGAAAAATCAATAGACATCAAGAATTTCATACATTTGGACACTCAAGATCATACTTCCAAGTGATTTTTGAGTCAAAGAAAAGTGACAAGAGAAATTAGTAGATACTTTATTTTAAATCTTGTGGGGTATAGTTAAAGGGATACACAGAGGGACACTTAAAGATTCACAAATTCATATATTAAAAATAAAGGAATGCTGGTTATTAGTGAGTTAAGCATTCAGCCAATAAAAGGATAAATGGAGTAAATCCAGATCCAGATAAGGGATAATACAAAATATTATAAAAACAAATCAAATAGAATAGTAGAAAAAGTAATAGTAGAAATAGTAGAATAGTAGAAAAGGTCAACAAAGCAAAAGATGATTCTTTGAAAGATACTCCCAACACATATACATCCGGCAAACGTGATCAATTACAGAAACAAAGAGGGAGGGGAGGACACAAATAATATTAGAAATGAAAAGGGAGTCCTAAGTATAGAGACAGTAGACTGTATTGCAAGGTCAAAGGAATATACTGTGAATAATGTGATGGTATTATATTTGAAAACATGTGTTCTAATAAATAAGGGTACCCAGTACACAGGTGATAATATACATTCTAAGCTTCTATCCCAACAAGAAACATGAGAAACATGATGTCTAACTTGAGCCTGGCACCTTAGACCACTTGGACACTCCTCCCTGAATTGGGTTTGAGTCTGGCTTCCTGGAATAAAAAAATCATTCATTCATACAAATATTTATGAACACTTATTATCTACTTGGAATTGTGCTGCTGCTAGCTTCTATTTTCATGAGGGAGGTAGACATTAAACAAATCGATACAAAAATAGATATTCACAGTTGGGGTAAGTGCAATAGGAAAGGTAAGAGTGTTTAACTGGAGAACCTAATCTTATTAGGGTAAAGGGCAGATTAGCAAATGTTTCCTGGAAAAGTATCATTGAAGCTGCGACCTAAATTATGAGCAGGAATGATCCAGGTGAGAAAGTGGTACAGAGTCCGAAGACATTGATCACAGAGTGGGAGGGTGGAAAGGTGTGAGATTCCATTTTGGCAATTGCTGTTGGAATATGGTAAGTGTTTGTGTGAGACAAATGCATTAAATTCACACATCCCTATAAAACACAAACACATTTTCACTTGTTAATAGATTTATGTAAATGCTTAAGAATATAATCTGTATGGAAAGTATAAAAACAAAGACACGAAGGAAATAAACCAATTTCATTCAGAATAGTGATTGCTGCTTGGGAAGGGAGAACAGAGGACCTTCTACAGCCATCCCTTGTTATTGGCAATTGTCTTCCTGAAAGGAAGTATGAAGTTAGCCACAGTCATGTGTTTGCTAATTTTTTTATGTAAGTGTTGGCCTTATCTGCAATGGATCCCTTAAATATAAAACATTAGGCAAGAAGTGAAACTTAGAAATGCCATTCTGAAGGGAGCAGTGGTTTAGACAGTACTACTCAAGATGGGAAGAGGGAAGTGCCAAAGTCGAGAGTAAGGATTTAGAACTGCACCGTCCACCATGGTAGTCACTAGCCTCACATGCTTGTTGAGTACTTGAAATGTGGCCAGTGTGAACTGAGACGTGCTCCAAGTGTAAAATATACACCAGATTCTGAAGAGAATATTTTTAAAAAATGCAAAATCCCTCAATAATATTTTTATAATGTTAATATACCATCTTAATGTTATAATAATTATGTAATATAATGTTAAAATGATATGATTGTGGATATACTGGGTTACATGAAAATTTACTAAAATTAACCTACCTGTTTCTTTTTACATTTTTTAATGTGGCTCCTTGAAAATTCAAAAATTATACAAGTGGCCAACATCATATACCTTTTGGACAGGACTGGTTTGGAAATTTTTGTAGTGATTTGACTTTGTCATAGTAACCAAGTGCATCTTTTAGTTGCTTTTTATGGATGTATCATCTGCCCACAACAAATTGGAAATGAAAGATATAGTCCACTAGTATCATGTCACAGATAGTTTGCAAAGCTCTACTTGAAACCATTCATATCTTCCAGAGTGCTTTAGCTGTTGTGCTTACTGTAGGAAAATGCATTTATTGTCAGTTTCCTAGGGCTTTGTGAAATATCCTAAGGAAGTGACTGTTGAGTTGATTTGACCCCCTGAGTATGAAAAAAGTGATTGATAATGATGTTCTCAAATAACCCTCAGATTAAAAACTGAATATTTATGTTCAGTTATATAACTTGTATATTGGAATTAGAGAGAATATAACAAATCTATTATAAAAAATACACCTTTCAGAAGTCCAGTTGAAGGATCTGTTTGGCATCAACCAGTGGTTATTTTAAGAATTGAAAAACAAGGGGCGCCTGGGTGGCTCAGTGGGTTAAGCCGCTGCCTTCGGCTCAGGTCATGATCTCAGGGTCCTGGGATCGAGTCCCGCATCGGGCTCTCTGCTCAGCAGGGAGTCTGCTTCCTCCTCTCTCTCTGCCTGCTTCTCTGCCTACTTGTGATCTCTCTCTGTCAAATAAATAAATAAAATCTTTAAAAAAAAAAAAAGAATTGAAAAACAAAGGGTGGGGAAGCTCATATCTCAAATTAGTTACTTTGCAGTATTGATAATATACTTAAGTAATTGTCTTCCTTAGGTTTTGTTCTATAAAATTGACTTATTTTCATTGGAATGGACTAGTTAACATTGGACTTTGAGTTTGGCACATGTGAGCATGTGATTTACAGGGCAATTTTTCTCATCAAAACCTGGGCAGAACCATTTATTTTAAAACCAATATTTATTTTACAATGGGAAGATGGAGCAGATTAAAGGAGCATAAAACCATGATAAATCACCCAATCTTTATCCCATAGAAAATCTTTTAAATGGCTCTTAAAGTAATGGCAGTAAAACCGTCTCAGAGAGTTTGTATTTGGATGGTTTTCTAGCATATGGCATAATTACGTAGATTAAAATCTAATTAACAAGGAATTTATAAATTTCAGGCATTGTGTGTGTGATTCTTTTTCAATAAAAAGTTAAGTGTGTTTTTTTCCTTAGCCGAGTTTCTGAGTCTTGCTCATGAGTAAAGAGAATCTAGTCTGAAATTTTTAGCTGTTATAAATCAAAAGCCCAAGACATGAAATCTCTTTTAGTTTTTAATTTAGTAATCAATTATTATATCAAAATTTAAGAACAATGTTTGTTATAGATTATTATGCAAGAAAGGAATTTTTGTAACTTACCTCATTTTGTTTGGTTTAGTTCTCATTTATATCCTAGGTTATAATAATTTCTGTAGTTAAAAATAATGGAGCTACATTTCTCTGATAGTATTCTTTCATACTGTTGTAATGATAACTGAAGTTATATCCCATAGAATCTTGGACTGCTTAAAGAATGCAAAAAAGTAGAAAATAATTGAAATGGAAGAGATCTACTTATAGTCATGGTGTGGGGGTATCTGTGTCCTATTGTGGATGGTGTCCTGTTGTGAATGTTCTGTCTCTAGCTAATCATAGACTCTTGGTCAGTGGTTGGTGAACTTTATCTGAAAAGAACCAGAGACTAAATATTGTGGACTTTCTTGGTCTCTGTTCCAGTCATTCAACTCTGTTGTTACTGGGTGAAACCAGCCTTAGGCACTATATAAATAAATGAGTGTGTGCTTACCCTTTGACCCAACAATACTATATCTGGGAATGTTCCCTGGGAAATAATCAGAGGGTTTGGCAAAGAAGTGTGTACAAGAATATCCATCATGGTTTTACTTCATGGCATGGAAAGCTATTTAAGAGCCCTGGTTAATTAAAAGGAAAGCAACCAGGTAGAACTCTGTGTGTGCTCCGTCTTTGATGTAACGGAGGCCTGTATGTTGGGTTGGACCATGGAAAAGCAGAAGGAGAAAGAGGATGCATTTCCTGTGAGGAACTTGGAACGTTGTTGTTCTCTTGGCCAGGATGTCCCTGTTATGGCAACGGATGTGGGGAGCTGCAGCCAGCACAAGCGGGTTTTCTCCCATTGGTGACTTCATCCTCCTTGGTGCGGTTTAACATTCAATTCATCAAATGAACTCCTCTTGATGAGATTCCTTACACATCAGATCGCTGTCTGGTTGGGATTTGGCATGGCACGGAGGACATTTCAGGAAGGGAATGTACTGGTCATTACGACCTCTGTGTGGCAGATAGACTGCAGGTTGTAGACTCCCGCTCTGACGTTCTGGGCTCATGCATTGGTCTTGGGAGCTTGTTTCATGGAGTCCACCTCTTGAGACAGGGACTCTGTACCATGTGCCCAAAACAGCAAGGCTCACGGTGCCAAAACCGGGTGAAGGACCTTCCTCAGATATGACTGATGACCTTCAGTTGGGGCCTCCTGCAGGTGACATTCTGTATTTTCACACATAGAATGCTCGAGCCTTTTTCTAGTTGAAATTTTGCCACTCCCAAGTTCTGTGCTTCTGTGGTTTTTCTCTCTTCAGCTCTGGCTTGCTCGGTGCTTCTTGTCACCTGATAGAAGCACAGCGGGGGAGAGACTGTACACAGGAGACATTTCTACTGCTGGTATTTTACTTTCTCCTGGAGTTTTTGGGGGATGACATTGATTTCGAGTGCAAAGAGCGCTCGGCTTTGGAGCAGGCCTGTGGAGAAGCAGAGTCCCTCAGGCCTGCTGTGAGGCCAGAATCCCCTTGTCCATCGACAGGGATTGGCATTTGTGTGAGACCGTGGGACATGCCCCTAATGGCAGGAGCTTCTGGCAGTGACAATCAGCGTGAGGAAAGGCAGTGGCCCGTTTCTCCACCTGAGGGAGGCAGACATTTTGTGAGCTCCCATGATTTTTCTTATCAGACTCTGGAACAGCATTTCACGATATTTTGATACAAATGTTCGAACTACACATTAGGGATAATTTCTACCTCATTTGGAGCACAAGTCAGAATGATCGTGTCTCCATTAGAGAAAATGAAGAGGCCTCTGCGTCTGACACTACTTCATTAAAGAGAAAATATTTTCCCAGTAGGCAAAAGCTGCTGGCTAAATACAGCCCCAAATTCAAGATCATTTCTACTAAGAACTCTTCTGTCAGCTTCCTTTTTCATGAATTAACGGGGTCTGTGGAATTTACATTTCTTACAAAATATTTACCCATTTTCCCTTTTCAACGGGTGAGAGAAAATCCTAATTCAAAACACATTCTTCTGTCACTTCGGAAGCTGATTGGGGATGAGAGTTCTTTGATTTAAAGAAATCCCCGAAGCTATCAGTGAAACTGCTTATAGAATTTGAGGTTATATATCTCGAGGAAGATTTAGGTCTGAAAAGTTAAAGACTTTAATTTGTGAAGTGTTGATTGCATCACCTTGCTTAGCAATATAGTGAAGTCATTGTTTAAAAGTCAAGTGAATACATTTTAGCCTCATCAATGAAATGTATCAAGTACCATCAAGTAGTGAAATGAAGTCAAGAAAACTAACATTTCATTTTTTCTTTGCATTCTTTGTACTGAAAAAAATGAAAATTGCCCTCTCTCTTTGAGTTCATGCCACAAGTGCTTTTAAAATTTACGTTGAATATTTAGATGTTTGTGTGAGCGTAGCTCAATTTGTAAGTCTGAACGCTATCAACACGACAATTAATTTTAGAAAACTGTCAGTCAGCAGACATGCTGGGACTAGAATAAGATGATTCATTTGCTCTATAGGCAGTAATGTATGTTATAAAAAAAAAATCAAGAGATAGTCACACAGAAAGGGAAAAAAATGAATGTAGATCAATAATTTAACTTAGCTCTGACCTGGCTAAGTTCTATAGCACAGTTCATAATTTTTCAGTGATAGACCCTTAACATTTTATGTATAGTCCTTCAGTTTTGTATTGATCTTTCCTAATGTGTTTAGAAGGAATAACATATCTCAGATCTTTAACAAAAACATGTTTTGTTGGCCTGCAAATGTTAACGAAAATATGTCACTCTATTAACCTTATTTATTCTGTTTGCAAGCCTACTTTTTCCCTGGCTAAATAATTTTAAAATTTAGAAAATAAGTGGGTAATAAATGAATGATGACTTAGAGGGCAAGTTCATGGAGTTCTCTCTTAGTTAATAGATTCTTAGTCTTTCTGCATTACTTAATTGCTTATTAACATGGAACTCTTGATGGTCTATGTATAGTGTATATTTATTCCGTGGAAAATTATTAATTTTTAATGGAACTAAGTGGCCACTTGGACAGGAGACCCTAGCAATTAATCAGGAGGCAAGTGATTGATTGACTTTCATGTTCATTAGTTATTCAAGAAAGTTCATTTATGAAGTCTGTAACACTGGAACAAAGTTTTTATAAGTGAGGTGTGTTTGCGCCAGTACATTTTAGTACTGTCTACATTTGTTCCTTTAACAAATATTTATTCTGTGCTATGAGCTATGCACTGGGGATTCAGTAATGAGTGAGCTCATTGCCCCTGTCCACATGAAGCTTCCAGGCAGTGAGTAGAACAGAAATGCATCAGTGCTATGGAGGGAAGTGCAGAGGGCTACCCAGCAGTTTCGGAAACTCTGTTTCTCGTGACTCCTCTGCATACCCAGAAAGTGATTCTTCTCTGCACACATTTCCTGAGTCTCCTAGATATTCCAGTTGCCTTCTGAGAAAATATTTTGCTGGAGTCCCAGTTTCTTAGAGCTGAATGAGACTTGAGAAGTCATCTCCGGGCTGCACCCTTGTGTTTTCCTGCCCTCAGCCTAGGCAGGTCCGATACCCAGAAAGGAAGTATATTCATTCATGGGGCCATTTCTGCGCTGTGCGGATTGTTTGGAAGTTCTTCCAAATAATGAAATAAAGCTTATTTCCTTACAAACTCTATTGGTTCCAGTTTCCTATTTTGGATAAAACCATCCTGTCTCCTTTACCTACTATTTGGAATACTTACTGCCATTTTTCATGTTTTTGTGTGATTTGTTCTATTATGGGTGTGTGACCCCTGTTAGAAGTATGTACTCTGAAAACAAGATTGTGTCTGTTGTCGATCACTGGTATCTCTCCAGCACAATCTCAATGCTAGGGAATGTAACATGTGAATAAGTGCCTGTTTTGTCCCAAAAAGTTTTAGGGAAGAATGCATGGGTTAAAACCTTCCCTATTAGTCCCTTAACTATTTGACAACAACTGTCATGGTTCTTTCCCTTCTCCAGTATTTCTCATCCTCAAATTAAGACTCTCATTTCCTTTAACTTTCTTTCCACAGGACATAGTGTCCGGTCCTTCACCCCCAATGCATTCTGCTTTGTTAACAGAAAAACTAAGTCTCTCACCAGGAACTTTGCAGAAGACTTCACAGCTGCATGCTGATTCTGGGCCCTGAGGCTTGTGGAAATGTTCTCCAGCCCAGTGAGGCCAGGAAGGGCACTTTCAGGGGTGCATTTAGAGCACTGGTATAAAAACCTTCACTCAGCTTGCAGGGTTTTTTTTTTTTTTTTTTTTCCTTTGGTTTGTTGTTGTTGTTTACCAGGCCCTCCAGCTTCCTACTTGGATCCTAGTAGGGGAATTGTGGCTCTTTTTTGTCCATCTTTCTCATGAACCTGTCTGTTCACCTTGATCACTTCCTTGATATTGCCCCACTTTTCAGGGAAGCCCCAGGTTTTTGAACTGATGTTAGGGAGTTAGTTAATCTGTGTTCAGATCTGGGCTCTGCCCTTGTTTTTCATGGCCTGAGACAAGGTAGGGTACTTCTTTGAGATTTAGTGTTTTCTTTAAAATGCAGAAATAAGAATACTCACTTTATAAAATCATTATGAGAATTGCCAATCAATTACCTGTGAAACACCTAAACCATAGTAAATTCCCAGCACATCTTGACCCTCACCCTGCTCCCTCACCTCTGGCGAACTGCTGTAGCTCACTTCCAGGGAAACAGCCACCTATTCCAGATGCCCCCGCGGACATCCCATCGGTGGTCAGTAGAGGTGGAGCTATTTCAGTGTCTCCCTCCTACACAGCTGATGGGTCAGCTTCTCCATCTTTTCGTTCAACCTCCAGAGATTTTTTTTTTAACGGGGCTGTGCAGGAATCCGAGTCAATATATTCTGCCTTTAATTTCTCTCCTTCTGGGTCTCTGTTTCTCCTGGTTTTACAAGGGCATAGCTTTCTTCGATCTCGCCTCTCCGCTTCATGGGTAACCAATGTACTCATTTCATTCTGGTCAAGATTTCTCTGAATAGGGTTATTGCAGATTGCTGCAGCTGCGATCAGTGTTTACAATCTGACGACGAGTTGGAGATTAAGGCTTGTCATCACTATTTAATTAACCTCAAATCAAGCAGTTTCTGGTCCCGTTCCGTGCCCTTCCACACACCCGAGGGAGCTGCTAACACCGTGCCTAGGGTCCTAACAGATTCCGGGTGGCCCCCGTGGAAAGCAGGGCCCGGCTTAACAGCCACTCTGAACAGCAGCACCATTTGATCCCTACTCGAGTGCTGGAGGACTGAAGCGAGACAGCTTTTTCAAGTGTGTGTAAAGGGAGGGAAAGAAGAGAGAGCAGTCTTGTAGTTCTGGGAAGTGTGTGGTCCTCGAACGGCAGAGAGGATGAGCCAAAAAGTATTCTAGAGACAGAAAAAAACTCTCTGTTCCTAATATTAAAAAAAACTTTGTTTTTCATATTATAGAAATAGTATATGCCAATAGTAAAATTATAAATGGTGATTGTAGAAAGGGGGGGAGAGGAGAAAACAAATTCATCCAAATTCTTTTTCTTCAAGCATGCTTTTTTAAGGCTTACCTGAACTGTTCAGTATGATCACCACTAGCCACATGTGGCTTGTGAACATTTAAAATGTGTCAAGACTGAATTGACATGTGCCAAGCATAAACTACACAGCAGAGTTTGAAGGCTTAGTATAGAAAAAAAATTATTATTATTTTGGTATGTTGGGTTATAGAAAATACCATTAAATGAATTTCACCTAGATCTCTTTACTTGTTTATTTTTATTTTTTAATTAAAAAAAGATTTATTTATTTATTTGATAAAGAGAGAAAGAACACAAGCAGGGGCAGAGAGAGAGGGAGAAGCAGACTGCCCAGTGAGCAGGGAGCCCAATGAAGGACTCGATCTTAGGACCCTGAGATCATGACCTGAGCTGAAGGCAGACGCTTAGCTGACTGAGCCACTTAGGCAACCCTCCCTTTACTTTTTTAAATGTGACTACTACATATTTTAAAATTAAAAACGTGCTTTTAGTATATTTCTTTGGGACAGCAATATTTTAGAGTTTTTCTTTGCATATATAAATTTCTTTGCATATATAAAAACCAGATATTCTACATATTTGTATCTTCCTTTCTCGGTTCATAAAAGATTGTGAATATGTTCATGTCCTGAACTATATGATAGGGCATGATTTTTAATAATCTGTAGTATTTCATTATATGGTGTACCTTAATTGATTAATCCCCTATGGTTGAACACTCAGGTTATTACCATTAACATTTTTTCTAATTACTCTTGAATGTAATTAGAAAAAATGAATGTAATCTTACTATATATTTGGCTTTGTAGTTAAGTATGCTCCTAAGATTTGTTTCTGGAAGCTAGTTACTTGAGTCACAGGCTTACTTGTGGTGTTTTAGCAAATTGCCATATAGAGAGGTGGCAGTGATTCATACTTATTTTGGCGGTTTATGAGAATGCTCATTTTACTTCACCTTTTTTAACATCAAATATCATCATTCTTTCTTTTCATTCTTAAAAAAATGTTTTTAATTCATAAAAAATTTTATTTTTAATTTTTAAATTCTATTTGTTCAAGTATAGTTGACATACAATGATACATTAGCTTTAGCCATACAGCACAGTGATTCAAGAAGTCTATAGGTTATGCTCTGCTCACACCAAGTACAGCGACCAGCTGCCACCATACGTGCTGTGGCAATGCCATTGACTATATTCTCTGTGCAATACCTTTTATCCCTGTGACTCCTTCATTCCATAACTGGTCTCCCACTCCCCTTCACCTATTCTGCCCATCCTCCTGACCCCTGTAATCTGGCAACTACTGATTTGTTCTCTTTATTTTTGGGTCTGTTTATGTTTATTTGTTTGTTAGATTCCATATGTAAGTGAAATCATATTATTGTTCTTAATTCTTACTTTAATGAGCAGCATTGTTATGGGTTTGCTCAGCAAATTAATGAGTCTTAGGCTTGCTACCTTCTATGCTGGTCCTGTAGGTACTTCAGATGACTTTCCTTTATCCATCAATTGTTCTTTTATCCATCAACTATTGAGTATCCATAGTGTGTCCAACACTGTCCAAAAGATTTGTAGAAGTCACGGTATCTGATTCTCAGAAATCCCTTATATATTTTTAAATTTTTATTTATTTATTTGAGAGAGAGGGAGAGGAACAGCAGGAGCACGAGGGGGAGATGGAGAGAATCTCGGACTCTGTGCAGAGCCTGAGGTAGGGCTCGATCTCACAACCTTGAGATCACGACCTAAGCTGAAACCAAGAGTTTGATGGTTAACCAGCTGCACCTGGAAACGCCTTATATTTAATATCTAATTTGGAAAAGAAAAGAAGAGAAAATAAGTAGGGCATGGGACCATGTGAGTCTTCCTTACTA
This sequence comes from Mustela erminea, assembly GCF_009829155.1. Classification (NCBI taxonomy): domain Eukaryota; kingdom Metazoa; phylum Chordata; class Mammalia; order Carnivora; family Mustelidae; genus Mustela; species Mustela erminea. The sequence continues at coordinate 29,292,089 of NC_045614.1, read as the reverse complement.
CAATATTCCCAGCATCTAAACAGAGTTCCTGGCATATGGTAGACTCCCAATAACTATTGTTGAATAAATTCACAAACAAGTATATGATAATATTTACACAATGATGAGGAGAACAAAATAAAAGGGAGATGATTCTGAGATAGGAATAATTAGGGAAAGCTGCCTGCCATTGCTTAACCCAATGGAAGCCAGTGGGCTTGGGATCTGAGTCCGCAGAGGGTTGTAGGAGGGAGACCACCAATAGAGCAGACTAAGGACCCCAAGAGGTAAATGGAGAAAAGCCAGGACACCAGCTCTGATCCTGCTCTCTGGCATAAGGCATTTATACTTTCCGAGCTTTGATTTCCTCCTCTGTGCATACTAATCCCTACCTCAGAAGATTTTAATGGAAATAAATGAAGGAGAGCCCTTAGCACATGATACTTCTTTACTTGTACTCATCAGTGGCTTAGCTATATCAACTTGTTACTGTCTGTTCCTTTAGCATTTCTTATGAGTTAATCAGAAGGGAAAACAGAGGAGAAACTTACCCCGATAGACCTGGACCTTCTATTTAGACTTGAAAAGTTCTGCACACCCCAGTGAGGTGACCGTTTGTGTGCTGAATTGTGCATATCAAACCCTTACACTCTGCTAAAAATCTGTAGGATTTTTCATGTAGTTGGATAATTAGGCCACATGCTGTTGGCTCTGCTCAAAAATGGTCATTTAAGTGTCCTTTTATTATTTTTGGCATCCACTGGGAAGTTTAAATAGCCACTGCCAGTGTGGTTTCTATAGACTCTTTAAAAAATGCTGAAATTGAACAGAGTTTAATAAAATTGCTGGACTGTTAGCTCTAGCCAGCTCTCCCAGAGATAAACCTGAAAAAACAAACCCCAAGCCCCAACGTAAATACTTCTATAAATCGGGGGCTTTCACAAGTGCTTTAGGGGAATGCAGTTTGAGTCATACGGAGTTAAGTTTACAAGCAAGGGAAGCTGGCAGCTTCTGAGCTAATTTTTACCCCCTCATTCCCCTTTGCTTAACAGAGATCTGTACTAAAAATGAGGGGCAGCATTCGGAACTAAGGGACCCCGAAATATCATCTTCCTAATTTTTTATGTAAAACAAAACAAAACAAAAATGAATATGAGGTAGGGCAAAATAAATGAATATACTTCAAATGTATGAATTTCTTAAGTCATCAGGCCCTTTTAAGGAATGTAATTTTTTTTTAAAGATTTTATTTATTTATTTGACAGACAGAGATCACAAGTAGGCAGAGAGGCAGGCAGAGAGAGCGAGAGGAGGAAGCAGGATCCCTGCTGAGCAGAGAGCCCGATGCGGGGCTCAATCCCAGGACTCTGGGATCATGACCTGAGCCAAAGGCAGAGGCTTAACCCACTGAGCCACTCAGGCACCCCTAAGGAATGTAATTTTTAAATGAATAAGATGTCAAGTAAGAACAGCTTATATATGTATGCAACCTTTACAAGGTCCTCGTCACTATTTGATATGCTTTATGCATATTATCTCGTTTAAGCCTCACAGCAGCCTTGTGAGTGAAGAGCATTTTCTTCATTCTGCAGATAAGGAAAGAGAGATTCAAAGAAATGAAGCCAAGTGATTGCAGCCTCCTGTTTAGTAAGTGGCAGAGGCAGGGTTGGAACACAGAGTGCTTGAGCCCAGAGTTGAACTCTCAACTGCTGTTCTATGCCAATTCGCTCTTATGAAGTAACCTGAGAATGTGAAATAAATATTTTTGAAAGATTTATTTATTTATTTCAAAGAGAGAGAGAGAGAGAGAGAGTCGGGGGAGGGGCAGAGGAAAAGAGTCTTCAAGCAGACTCCCTGCTGAACGAAGAGCCTGATGTGAGTCTCGATCCCATGACCCATGTGATCATGACCTGAGCTGAAACCAAGAGTCGGACACTGAACTGACTGGGGCACCCAGACACCCCTACCTACCACAGCTTAGGTAAGCCTGTGTGGGAGACTCAGGTACATTTTTTATTCCCACAAATTACCTGCAGATTATAGACACATTCTTTGGTTTATGACTAGACAACACCTTCTTAATGGCACTCATATCAAATCTGCTGCACTCGTTGAGCTAAAGGTGTTTCATAGCCAATGCAGCAGTGTTTACTGAGCATTTGGTTCATATTAATGATTTTTGATTTTTAAAAGCCAAATGTTATTAAAAAATGTGACTTACACTAGTTATATCATGTGTTGAAAGGTATTTTTAATTGCACTTTTATTGACTCTGAGAGGATGCATAGTGGATTCCACACTTTTAATTAACTGTTCCTCCTCTGACATTTCATTACTGGTTTCAGAAGTGATAGAGAATGCCAGAGCTACCTGTCAGAATTTTTCTGTACAGAAGCTAAGATGGAGAAATGTTCAAGTGTCTTAGTAATTGGAGAAGAAAGGCAGATAAAGGAGGGGGATGGATGTTAGCTTTACATGGGACTAACATAGTAAACAAAACTTCTATCATTTAAGGTAAATTATTTTAAAGATTTTTATTTATTTGAGAGAAAGAGAGAGAAAATGCATGCACATGCAGGGGGTAGGGGCTGAGGAAGAAGAGAATCTTTTTTTTTTTTTAAAGATTTTATTTATTTATTTGACAGACAGAGATTACAAGTAGGCAGAGAGGCAGGCAGAGAGAGAGGGAGGGGGGAGGGGGAGAAGTAGGCTCCCCCCTGAGCAGAGAGCCCAATTAGGGACTTGATCCCAGGACTCTGGGATCATGACCTGAGCCGAAGGCAGCGGCTTAACCCACTGAACCACCCAGGTGCCCCCAGGAGAAGACTCAGTGTGGCATGTGGAGCTGATCATGACCTGAGCCAAAACCGGGAGTCAGATGCTTAACCAACTGTACCACCCAAGCACCCCATTTTAGGTGAATTTTTAAAAAATTGGGCAAGTAACAGACTAATTGAAATTAAAAATAAAGAAATCACTTCAACTTTATGTTACCAAAACAAGAGCTTCCTCCTGAAAGTGAGCACTTTCCAGAAATCATTTATATCTTTACCTGAAAGAGTTTCTGAGGATTTGCTGTGTGTCAGAAGAGGCAAAAATGTGAAGGTCAAAGATAATGGGTCCCCATCTAACACCTGACTGATTTGCCAAGCACCCAGGACACATTTTACTTCTTTTTTTATAGTAAAAGCCAGAGAGAACACAGCAGAGTTTAAACACAGTTTCTGTCTCTGGTGCCCACATGGGCAGATGAAGGTAAGGAGGCCAATTTATCCGGCAAATGTGCCCAAGCACATAATTACCTCCTTTGACATCTGATGAAACTTTGCCACATCCCCACAGAAAAATCTCTGGGCAGCCTTTCCGAGTCATTTTCAGAGATCTCGCCATGGCCGGTGAGCTTATTTATTTATTTCCATGTTGAGACCTTTACCTTTCCAGGCTCTCTTTTAAGGTTTACCTCCTGTATAATGAGTGGAGACAGCAGGTACTTCATTACCAGGTATCTCCCTGCTGCAGGCGCTGCCCAGAGAAGTTTCTCTCTATTTGGCTTGCAAGCCTCATTTATTTTCCTGGGCTTTCTCATGTGGGCTGATCCCGGCTGACTACATTATTAAATTACTGTTATTACACTGTGATGTCTTAGCATGACCAGGGGCTGAGTTGGAAAGGTTAGCATTGGACAGGGACCATGTTTTCTCCCTTTCTTGAGTTGCCCCAAATGGACTTTCGCTGACTTGCTGGGTCAACATCAGCACCAAGGTTCTACCAAGACAAGGGCAGATCTGACTACAACTGAGGCATTTCTTCTACAGTGTAAGGAATGAGCATTTCACCTTTAAGTAGTTTGATTTGATTTGGGATTGACCAGACAACGCATGATTGAAATTTTTTTGCGGGGGTGGTATTTGACATTCCAAATTATTTGACATTTTAGAAGGTATAATGTCATTTTAAAAGCTATAGCATCACTAATATATTTGCATGTAACTCATTGATGGTTTACACAAGCTTTCAGAGACTGTCTATTCTCAGCAGAGAAGTTTTAATTAAAAATATTTCATTGCCTCTTCAGGCCTCCTTAAATTAAGGCACTGCTCTTTACTTCTGTTTTTCTGACTCTCAGACTCTTAATAATCAGCCTCCTGTTATCTGCAATGACAAAAGTTACTGTTGTCTTTCTTATTTTAAGTGTTTTCTCCTTCATCAATGTATCACCAGTGCCTGCACAAAGCTAGCACATAAGAGGTGCTCAGTAAATTCTTGTTGCATGAATGGTTTCATGCTGTCCGGTGATTACATGTTTTAATCATCCTGGAATGTGTTTTCTCACATGTGCTCCGCTGATTCCCAACTTTGGAATTTTACCCACCTCTCAGCAATGTCCTTCGCCTTTCAAGTCTTAGCCCTGCTTATTTTGATTAAGTTTTCTTCTCCTATCCTTATGCAAGCACAGTTTCTCGTTTATAGTAGGTACTAGGCAAACACCTTAATGAGTTATTGAATGACTCTACATGTATACAGTTAACTCAAGAAAAAATTATGTGCGACATTTTATAAATCGTTTTTATGGTAACTCAAAACTCTTCAATGGTTCCCCATTCCCTTTAGCAATGGTTTTCTAATTATGACAGTCTGATCATGGGATCACCTTTTCTCTGCTTAACATCCTTTATGGGCTTCTCTTTACCCTCAGGAAAATATAATTTAAGCTCATTGTTATTTTTTTAAAGAATTTATTTATTTATTTGACAGAGAGAGAGAGAGAGAGAGAGATCACAAGTAGGCAGAGAGGCAGGCAGAGAGAGAAGGGGAAGCAGGCTCCCTGCCGAGCAGAGAGCCTGATGCAGGGCTCAATCCCTGGACTCCGAGATCATGACCTGAGCTAAGTGCAGAGGCTTAACCCACTGAGCCACCCAGGTGCCTCATAATTTAAGCTCTTTAAACATGACTGAAAGTTCTACCTCTTCAGCAGTAGTCCTCCCCAAGCCCCCTTTTCTCATTCTCATCTTGATCCTATGGTTCATTGAAGGTTCATTGAACCTGTGATGTTTTCTCTCCCCCAGAGCCGTGACAGTTTGGGTTCCCTTGGGGAGGAGGACCTTCATGTACTTCTTTCCTTAACTAATTCCTGTGAGGCTTCAGGTTGGTCTCATCTAAAATATCACCTTCTCGAGATGGCCTCTACTGCCAATTCCCTTTTATTGCAAGCACAATACCTGCCTCGACCACCACCATCTCCAACACACCAATACCATCTGCCTCTACTAGTCCAGATAATTTTCCTTCTTTATATGTCTTTGAGATATTGTATCAATAAAATAGAATAACATGGGTATTTTTTTTTTTTGGCCAAGTCATGAAGTATTAAGTTAATGCAATTTAAATGGCGAATCTCAGCAATTTTAAGCTTTTCTTCCAAAGTTTCTCTTGAACATGTTCTTGGTCAACATGTGCCTCTCCCACCATCTCTGCATAGACACACAATTGTTGTAGGCAAACATGATGCTAAGAGCTTTAATACATTTACTCATTTGCGTCTCAGCCCAGCTTTATGGTGATTACCGCTATTATCCCCCATTTTATTGAGAACACTATGTTCAGTGATATAAGAAACTCACACAGCTAGCGAATGGCAAGTTGAGGCTTAAGTCTAGCCCATCTACACCCCGTGCAGCCCAAAGCCCAACATAGTGTTAGTAATTAGATAGCCGTAAATAAATACCCAGCAGACATTTGAAAAATAGTTTTGTTTGTGTGCTGAGTATCTTCCATTTATCATTTTGCATCCACTTTCTACTCAGCGTGTGCCTAGTAGGTTCTCCTCTGTATAAATGGGGGCCTCCTTTATTCACATGCACTATGAAATTGTATTTCCTTTTTTTTTTTTAACTTCGTCCTTAAGTTTGTATAATGGAATTGAAGATTGTTATATTTCATGCTGTCTTGAAAATAAGGGACATGCCACACTCTCATACAAAGGATGTTTCAAAGGAATTTGGCTTTATAGCAAGCTGGGAAACTACAGGCCTACATAATATTTTTCAAAATCCTTAGCCTGCCATGAAGCGTCTTGCATTTTGACAAGGGTTTACCTTCCCATTCTTCTCTGCTGAGCCCCCTTTGCTTCCTTTGAAGATGGGCTCTGTTGGATCTGGGCAGGTGGTGTCCCAGCTACGAGATCTGCGGTTGACTTAATGGCTAGCTTTAAAATAACTCACTTCATTTACTTAAATAAGCTTATAGATAAAGAAACACATATATTTTCCCTAAGTAGAAAATAGATCACCTCACCACAAATAGGAAAGTAAATCTTTAAAGAAAAATATAACAAAAATAAAGAGATGTAATTCAGATTAGCAAGTCTTGTAAAGGTGTCTTGACATATTAACACTAATTAATACTTTCTCACTGAATGAATTTGAAAAACTAAAAGAGGATTGCTCTGCCTTGTCAGTGGACCACGTAGCACAAGGATTTTCTACCCTAAAGTTGGGGGACCGCTGGTTTAATCTATGTTTTTGCCCATCCTGTGTGCTCATCCTTCTGGTTTCCTTTTCCAGATCCTCTCCGTCTTTCTTTTTGAAACATTCCTTCACCGTCTTAGCCTATACAAATCTCTCCTCGAACTTCTTGACATGTATTGTTTCAATAGTTGTATTTTGCATACAAAGTGTCCCCCTAACTCTGTGTAAGTTTCTATATCCAGGAATAGATCCTGGGACCTATGTTTCTGGAACCCCCTATATAACTAAGTGTTACAGATATGTATTATGTTATGTTGTATCTACACATACATAGACACAATGTAATGAGTATTATACACATAATATAGCAACCCCATACATAACTAAAAGCTCATTAAGTGTTTGGTGAGTTGAATGAATTTGATCCAAAGTATGTTAGAGGATATTTCTTCCACTGTAAGTATAATTCACAATCATAGCATGAGTTTGTGTCTGGTTGGGATGCACAATTTGTATTTTCCCTTCTTGCCCTCATAGAAACTTCATTTTAGAAGGGGATATAAATAATATATCGACACACATATAACTTCCTCGTATGTAAAGTAGAGTAAGTGGTATAAGGAAAGTCAATAAGCCTGCATTGAGAGAGCTTGGGGTTGTTTTATAGATTAAGTGGTCAAAGAATCCCTCTCTAATGAGGTGACATTGAGGACAAGTATGAAGGAAGGAGCGATGCTTGTGCGTATCTGGGGAAACACGCACCACCGTCCCCCACCCCGTCCCGAAGCTGGATTTTGCTGAGGCTCTGCATTGAGATTTTGCTTGGTGGAGGCCAGTGGGGATGAGGAGGTAGCGTTGGGTCATGTCCTTGGAGGCGTGGCAGGACTAGACTGCTTAGGGTCTTTTTAGCCATGGTAAGGATTTTAGATTTGGGAGAAGGAAACCACTGGAGGGCTGAAAGGAAGGAAATGACGTGATCTGATTTATATTTTTAAAAAACCATTTCAGCTGCTATGGATAGAAGAAGCTGCAGGAGACAAGAGGAGAGGCTTGCAGGCAATTAGGGGGCTGTGGCTTCATGTCAGGGGAGGTGAGCATGGCTTGGAGCTCTGCGACCCTAGTGGATGAGAGGAAAGCAGCAAGGTTAGGAATAAATTCTGAGGGTAGTGCGAACCCTGTCAGGCCTTCTAATTTATTTACTACTGTATCATGCTTTCACAGGAACATTCTCTGATGGCATTTATTTTCATCTTACAATTTTATTTAAGGCTTACGTTTTTTTTTTCTATTTACCAAATATTCTTTTATTTATAGTTGTTTTTGAGATGACACTTAATGACTAATTAGTCAATAAAAGCCTGAGTTCTATCTGGGGCAGGAATGTGTTCCCATGGTGAATTTATTTATCCATCTTTTTCAAAAGTAATTGCATTTTTGTATTCATTCTTGAATCCTGTTTCAGAAATGTTGTCATTTCCCCAAATGACTACTTGGGTGGTGGAATTTATTTTAATGCGATTCTAATTTTGTATCCTCTTTTAGTACCCCCATCTCTACTTTGTATTACAAACTTCATCAGACCACTGCATGCTATTACAGCTGTCGTCACCATGGGGAGAAAATGACTAATTGAAGCTGCCTATTGATATAATAGAGCAGGTTGTGACACTTGGCGAGAACACTGGCACGATGGGCTCCAGCTGATGTTATGTAAAAATATTCAGCCATGAAATATGCACTTGCGGATGGCTTTTTGCAGATGTCTGCAGAATGCAGATAATCTGTATTCTGAGGAGGTCTGCAAATTAAAGATCTATCTGACCAGTTAGAATTATAGCACTGTGAGGACAGAATGGTGCAGTGGGTAATGAACTGGCCTTGAGTCTTGGACAATAGTAATTATAATCTACCTACACTTAAAATTAAAAATAGATGGTACTTACCCCCACCCCCCACTTCGAGGGAAAGAATCATTTGACAGAAAAATGATAATGAGCTTTTGGTTATTTCAGAATTCCTTCAATGCATGATATATGGGTATCAGGTATGGAAGTATAAATAGGTGCATTGTCTTTGGGATGCTATTTGGCCATAACTATCGAAATAAAATGCACACAACCCGTTGACCTAGCTGTTTCATTCCTAGTACTTTATCTTTGAAATATGGTCATGCAGGTGCACAAAAATCTGTGTGCAAAAATATCCATCATGGCATTTTGTTTAATAACATGATTCAAAATGGCTCAAATGCCTAAGTTATAGGGGATTAGGTAAATAAATTATGGAATATCTATACTTTGTAACACAGTGAAGCCATTACAAAGAAAGTATCTATATAGAACCATCTCTATGATATCATTAAGTGGAAAAAGGGCTAGACTATGCTATTATTTGTTGTCATTGAAATTTTAAAAATATCTGTATATATGTATATGTTGAAGACTACAAAAGATTTTTAACAGCATGGATGAAAAGACTTACTTTTCACTGTACTTTTGGTATTGTTTCAATTTTTGCATCATGTTTATATAATCTATTCAAAAATTATAAATTAAGAAAATCATAGAGATGGTATATTGGTATCTTTTTATTCCCTGACATAAAGATGTCTTTGGTTGATTCTGGGCTGCCTTGCACCTGACTGCTGTTTTGAGAGTGTTTCTTGGTATGGGATTTTTATAACTTCTAATAGAACACCTTTTATTAGGATATCATTGCACTGACACTTTTAGTATTGAGGTGGTGACTCCCCTTCTTTCTTTATTTCTTACCATGACGCTACAGAATACAGCATAACCACTTTCTTCCAGTGTTCCCATCCTTCCTGTCTGGGATAACTATTCAGAAACATGTTTGACTAAATGGCAAAATGGTTCAGATCCACGGGCTCTGAATTTCTATGGGGTCCATTTATGAAAATGCTAGGGAGTCCCTGGTGTCCTAAGCCTGGTCCTTTTCAACCACAAATAGAAGTTAAAAAGTAGTAATAATGCTTACTATCAACTTTTTAAAAGCCCTCTCTACGCCCCAACACGTTAAAGAGCACTTGTTTGAAATGTGTGGTCCTAAATTGTGTCATACTCTGCTGTTATATGTGGTATCACAAAGCCCTGAGAACAATGTGTTAAGTTGTTATAATCATGGTTATAGAGGGAATGAATGGGTGGTACTGTTCAGCAACCCCATTGCTCATGTTGTGTTTTGGGGGGGAAGGAGGAGGAAACAAGAGAAGGAAGAAAAAACATTCCTAGAAAAGTTAAATAACAACTTGTAAATTTCATTCTCTGTTGCTGGAAAACTAACTCATTATACATGAATGCATAATAAAACAAGTGTTTGGCACATTGAGGTGTATGAACTATGTAGTGTAATCAGAGCTTATTTTCCTGCAGTGGAGATTGAAATTTATATGTCTCTTCTAAGCAGCACCTTTCATTCCATTTTTATTTTCTAAGAGAGAGTGAAATTTACAAGTTGCTGCTTAACAATACCAAAAGTGCTAGTTCCCATACAATGAACAGTGAAGTTTAAAAGTTGCCATTTGACGATGCCTACATTTCTGTTTGTTTTTCCTCCTCACCCCCCTGCCCCAAGGTATAGTAAAGTTTATAAGGTTAGTAAAAACCCTTCATTATTAATACAGGGTTATATTGCTGGTGGGGATTCCACAAATGGCTTATGAACATATCTAAGGGGAGAAGTAAAGGTAGAGGTTATGAGGCAGGAAATTCTTTCAGGAACATTGAATTTATAATCATCACCAAAGAACATGCAGAGACACTCATCACAGCCCCTGCATCCCTATGACCCTGTTCCCTTGGCTCCCTGGTTATGTTATCCTCCAAGTATATTTCACTGGGCCTTCCTTTTTGAAATCCATCTTATTCTTCCCGTGCAAATCTTGTTTGGGCTACACCTCCCTCCTTCTTCTGTGGACCTGCTCCTCCACTTCCATTCTTTTTTCTAAACATTCAGAGTGGTTTCTGCATGCAAAATTAATTAAATGAATGGTTCATTGTCTTAGGACAGCCTTTCTATTATTATCTTGCACTGCTACTTAAATATTTTATTATTACAGTATTTTATTGTTACTAAAGCTTCGAGATATCTGAGCCTTGTTTCACCCATTTTATTACACGTTCCTTCGGGGGAGATATCATGCCTTAAAATTCCTTATGCTCCCAAAGGGGACTTGCATATAGTTGTGTAATTGAAACAAAGTGGATGTTTCACAAATCAGGAGAACAGGGCAAGGAAGGAAATGAAAAAGTAACAGACACTTTACTGTGTCTACCTGTGGTACCCGGTGTGAGAGACTGTTGCCAACAAATCCTTCTGTTCCTGTGTCTGCCTGCCTCATCTCCCATAAAGAGAGGAAGTCCCTCTTGCCGCCTCATGAGTGTTGGAACAGAGATGAGCCACCCTACTGAGCCCTGCCCACATTGAAGAGGTAGGGCAAATACATGGTTGTTCTTAATGTTTTAAGTCACTAAGTTTGGGAGTGGTTTATTACACAGCAAAGATCACAGTAACACACCTCATAAGGGATTAGCTATACAATGAATTATGTGGCAAACAGTGGTGCTTTTCTAACTCTGATGTGCTTACAAGTCTTGTTAAAATCCTAAGGATCTTGTTAAAATTATAATTCAGCAGGTCAAGGGTGGGGCCTGTGATTCTCCATTTGTAATAATTTCCCAGATGATGCCAGTGTTCTGGTGTGTGGGCCACATTGGGAGTAGCAAAGGGCAAAGCAGGGAAAATTATCCATCTGAAGATTAACGAGTTGCTTACCGCAGCCAGGAAGGTCTTATTTGCCTTTCTGTCCAAATTCCAAATCCTCTGCTGGGTCTGTCATCTTAACAATAGACATTCCAGTTCCAACAATACACAGTCAGTTTTGATCAAGGTACTGGCTACTTGTGTTTTCTTCATATCTATTCTCCTCCTGAGTCACTTTATGCCTCTAGAACTGGCCTCTGTTTAACTAAGATGCTTCCTCTGTGACAATCATTAATAATAGCATCCGCTTTACCTACTGAACGCTTCCTTGTGAGCCGGGCTCTCCTAAGTGATTTACATACATTTCCTCATTGAATCCCTGTAACAAACGGGACTATAACCAGTACACAGATGGAGAAGCCAGACTTCAGCGAGGTTCCATTGGTAGTCCTGTCACTCAGTGAGTGACAAGGATGACCTGATCCGTGAGAGCTCCTAATGCCTGTGCACCCCGCCCCACACCTCCCATCAGGAAACCCAGTGCGTCCAAGTTTGAGGCCTCTGGTTCAAGGCACTGTGGCTCACAACCTTTGGAGCAGTAGTAGTAGAGTATAGAGCCCTTCTTGTAACATAGTTGATTTTGGGAAATCCTGACAGAGAAGATGAAATGTGTGTGTGCGTGCGCGTGCACGCGTCTGTGTGTGTGTGTGTGTGTGTGTGTGTGTGTGTGTGTGTATTTAAGGCAGGAGCGGAAGTGCCTTTGAAATCCATTAGTTGAGAGATTTAATTTTTTATAGCAACATTCACATAATTATTGTCAGCATTTTACAGTGGTATTTAAAGTGCTGACGTGGGGAAAGTCTTTACCAGAATAAATATAGATTATCCTTTTAAACTTCAGCAGTCTCTTGTTTTCACTGTGTGTTGCCTATCGCAACAAAATAATTTTGCGCCTCTCCCTTTGCTTTAGACTCATTGTTTCACTCTCTAGGGCATCTATCGGACAGAAGCTACTATTGTTGGAGATTTCCATCAGAATAGCATAAAATACTTCTTTTAAAAACCACAAAAGACTCTGATAGAAAACCTACCTTGAAATTAGACTGCCAGATGTCTCTGTACTTGTCGGTTGAAACACCTGTATATTCTCTTGACTGTTAAAGAATCAAACAGGGCTGGAAATGTCAGTACTCTTGGTGCCAGAGCCAGTAACCTACAAGGACACCACTCCTGGGTTTAAATGAAGCTATTAGGACATCTAGCCAGGAGGCTTTACTTAGTTCTCTAATTCCTTTACTACCAACATGGTTGTTCTCCAACATGGTTGATGATGGTAGAGGTGGAGGCAGATGTGGAGATGATTGAGGGGTGGGTGTCTATATGTGTGTCTCTGTGTAGCTCCTTAGGGCAAGATCATTTGGCTGCAAACTTTTTGAAGGGGTTAGTATAGATTTTATTGTTCCTTTGGGTGAGGGTGCAAGGGGTTGGGAGTGGTGGCAGGACTTGATTAGGACTTGAATCATGGCTCAGAATAGTGACTTTTTTCAAAATCATGGAATTCATTTTTCTCCCACTGCCTGCTGTTCTTCAGAGTAAGAACTGGTTACTCTCTGGTAACATGGCGATTTCCTTTGTCATTTTAAATGGATCATTTATAGACAACGTGTCCATTTTGATTGCTTTCCTGATCTTTTGGACATGTAATATTTTGTTTCTTTTGTGATAAATATCTAACTTTTTCTAACATTTGTAGTTATAAGTAGCTTTTGAAAAGTCCTTAATAAGAGCCAAGTTTCATTTTCCTTGTTTTCTTGAGTCATGCATCTAGGGGACCCTATGGAAGAAAATCTCTAGACCTTTTTGGTTTGCATGTTTCTAATAAAAAAATGTGGCATACCCTCTACTAATGTCGATCACTTTTTAGATTACCTTCTTCAACAAGAAATCCCAAGAAGGCAGTCTTGCTTAAATGAAACTTTTCCAAAGATGCTTTTCTTGCAGATTTATAAGAATCTTAGATGTCTAATTGTAATATGTTCGGGGAAGACTATGGGTGTCAAAGCACTGATGGTGGGGTTTTAAGTATTGGGAATTGATTCCTTAGCAATCCTATGGACCAGCAGACAGAGGAGAATTGAAATGGAACTCTCAGTAGAGAATGAGTAAGTCCTCAGTGCTGTGGAGAAATTAAAAAAAAAAAACCGTGTTGGATGAAAGCAATAGTGTGAAAGGATATCATGAAGTCAGACTTTTTGGTGTCACCTTAATCCTTATTATCATTTATAGTCAATCAAAAGGAGTATCTTTGCAAAATATGTAAAGACTGCCCTACGGTTTGTTTCCTCATAATTGATTATAAATCTGATGTTTGAGCTGCTGTAAACCACATTCTGAGCTGTGGAAAAAGAATAAAATAATAGTGTATAATAGATATTCTGAAAGTTGAAATAGCATTGATTCCCATTTTTTTCCTGACAGAGGTTAAGATATATTATTTCATTTTCATCTTAAAATCTCCAGATGCTTTCAACTGTATAGGGGAGAAAGACTAATTTTCACCCGACTCTTCTGAGTTTTTAAGCTCAGACCCCCCTGTAATAAAAGACATCTTAACAAGAGAAAAACAAACAAACTTTTGTTACGTTATATAACTCTTAGGTACATGGGAGATACCCAGGAAAACTGGGTAAAGCTCCCCGCGAAGGCCAGCTACCATCTTCAGCTAAAGAGAAAGAGACAGAAGGGTAGGCAGTGATGGGAGGTTACCACAAAAAGTCCAGTGAATAAGAATAAGATTTCTTCTGCAGAGTTAGTGCCTATTCCATTGATAAGATTGTCTTAAGATTTTTAAAAAGATTTAATTTATTTATTTGTCAGAGGGAGAAAGCACAAGCAGGGGGAGTAGCAGGCAGAGAGAGAAGCAGGCTCCCCACTGAGCAGGGAGCCCCATGAGGGACTTGATTCTAGGACCCTGGGATCATGACATGAACCAAAGGCAGTTGCTTAACCAGCTGAGCCACCTAAGTGCCCCTATCTTGTGATTTTTTTTTTTTTTGAGATTTATTTATTGAGAAAGATTTATTTGAGAAAGAGAAAGAAGCAGGGGGGAGGGAGAGGGAGAACCTAGAGCAGACTCTTGGTTGGGGGTGGAGCCCATGGCAGGGCTCAATTGCAAGATCCTGGGACCATGTCCTGAGCCCAGATCAATAGGAGATGTGTGTGTGTGTGTGTGTGTGTATGTATATGTATATGTATATGTATATGTATATGTATATGTATATGTATATGTATATAAAGGACTTGGTTCATGTGCTCAGGAGTCTGAGAAGTTGCATAACCAGCCGTCTGCAACCCAGAGACCCAGGAGAGCCAGAGACCCAGGAGAGCCAGTAGTGTAGTTCTAAGCACTGGAGGACTGATGATGTAGGTCAAAGTAGAAGGCAAGAGAAGACTGATGTCCCAACTCAACAGTCAGGGAGAGTACAGAATTCTCTCTTTTTTGTTCTATTCAGGCCATCAAGGGATTGGAGGATGCCCACCCACATTGGGGAGGGCGGTCTGCTTTACTGAGTTCACAGACTCAAATGCTGATCTCATTCAGAAACACACTTACAGATACCCCATAATAGTGTTCTAATCTGGGCACCCTGTGTCCCAGGCAAGTTGACACATAAAATTAACTATTACAATTAACTAAGGTGTGGCAGCAATCATTAGAATTACTTTTGAAAAATAGGAATGTGCCACAATGAGCATCTGGGCTCTTTGAGGGCAAGGGACCCTGCTGATTTTGATCTTTGTGTCCCTCAGAGCTCAGCAGAGTACCTTCTGCCTTGTAGGTGTTCACTGAATGAATAAATGAGCGAGCAATGAAGTGAGTGGCTTTGCTCTCTTACTGCTTCTTTGCCTCTTGCCTTGTGTTTTTTTTTTAATTATTAATTATTTTTATTAACATACAATGTATTATTTGCCACAGGGGTGCAGGTCTGTGAATCGTCAGGCTTTACACATTTCACAGCACTCGCCATATCTT
This sequence comes from Mustela erminea, assembly GCF_009829155.1. NCBI lineage: Eukaryota > Metazoa > Chordata > Mammalia > Carnivora > Mustelidae > Mustela > Mustela erminea. The sequence continues at coordinate 29,276,888 of NC_045614.1, read as the reverse complement.
GCCTTGTGCTTTTAGCTTCAGCTCTGGTCATGATTTTTATCTCCTCACTGATCCCATTTCTTTCCTAAGATACTTCTGTATCTCTTTTTAAAAATCCTGATCTTTTCTCTTTTAACCTTTGATTCCTGACATTTCCCTTTCCACTTCTCACTTTCTTTCATAGCACAGCTACCTTTGTCTGTTTCAGTCTCTTTTCTCTACAGCTTTTCATGTCTACTTCTTTCATTCTGTGACTTTCCTCTCTTTTAGATATTGCTGGTGAGCTGGTTGTTGAGTTAAAGAGGGCACCCTGGTGCGCTATCGCGAGAGAAAACTGATTAATTGACTAACGATGTAATCTCTCCTCCGTCAGGGCCTTCTGTGGCTACCACCTAAGCAATGGACCACTTAATAATGGTATTCACACAATCTGAATCTCAAAACACTTGTATTTCTGCTCCTTTTTTCTTTGACTAGCCTACTGGATATAAATATTGATACTTTGATTTTTCCTATAGTCTCTATTTTAAAAATAATATTATTAGCTGAAGATACTATTTTTGAACACTGTCTTTATAAAAATTAACACTCCCTCCCCGACTTCAGGCTGTTTATTGGAGTCCAGTTATTACTGATTTTATTTTACAGCACAGGAAATAGAACTAATCAGAACAAATTGAATCCTCCAGAATTCTGTGTTGGGCACATAAGAGATATCAGATGCATATAATCATTATGCTGATATGATTAATGCAGTTATTCTACTAATCAGATTATTTCATATTATTTAGTAAGTGTGTTGTAGTAACCTGATTTATTACTTTTGAAGGGCAGAAAAGTATCATGGCTGTGACAACAAACTATGAATCTAAATTACTTAGGTTCAAATCCTAAGTACTCTGCATACTAGGTGGGTCAAGTTATTCTACCTCAATAGGACTTAATTATCTCATCTGTGAAATGGATATATTATTAATATCAGTCACAGAGAATTATGAGGATTAAATGAATTATTATTGCAACCTCCTCTGAATAGGGCCTGACATAAAGTGGGCATTTAAAAAATGGTAGTTGCCCTTGATTTATCCCAATTATTTTCCCCCCAAGCTTTTATTTTGAAAATATTTAAATTTAAGAAAAGCTAGGAGTCAAGAACAGTAGATAATCCAAATTCTATGCACAAGAATTCAGTTATTAATGTTTTCTCACAATTGTTCATTTGCTTTCTTTTTCTCATTTATATACTTTTAAAAACAGCATTCACAATTCATCTGTAAACAGCATATTACCCCCAACATTTAATGTTCAATTTGATCAATATTGATCATATATAATCATATGTAATAATAATATGTAATAACACCATCAATATGATCAATATGTAATATCACCATTATTATACCCAGGTAATTTAATATTGATATGCTATCAAATATATTCAAATGTTCCGTTAATGTCCCCTGTACCTTATAATATCTTTTTCCTTATTTTTATTTTCGTTTTTTAAGTTGAATCAGGGGTTACAAATTTAATTTAGTTGTTGCATGTCTTTCGACTCTTTTAATTTAGAATCATTCCCTGACTTTTGTTTGTCTTTCATGAGTTGATATTTTTGATGATTCCAAGCCAGTGTCATGTAGAGTGCCATGCTGTGTGGGTTTGCCTAGTTGTTTCCTCATGGTTAGATTTAGTTTCAACATTTTTGACCAAAATACTACCTAATTGATACTGTATATTTCATATTACACCATATCAGAGACACCTAATTTGTTTGTTCCATTGTTGGTGATGCTGTTTGGTTATTTGATTAAGATAATATTCTCTGGATCTCTCCATTTTTGGAAGTTATATGTGGTTGTTGTTGTTGTTGCTTTTTTTTAGAATTGTGTTTTTGCTTTGTAATTAGGAAGCAATCTGTGTGGTAATACTTTGAGACTGAGTATATATCCTGTTTACGAACCTTTCATCCATTGGTTTTGTCATCCATTGATGAGTCTTGCCTAATGGTGTTTTTGTAATTGTATTATTCTTACACATTTATTACCTGGCATTTCTTGATAATAAAAGAGCTCCCTCACCTTCCCCGCCATATCCATAGTAGGACTCCATAATTTTCGTAATAGTTGGAACAATTTATTCATAGTGTGGCCCTTCTTTCAGCTAAAATAAAATATATGTTCCTTTGCTGCTCGTATCATAGCTTTTTTTTTCTTTTTTACATCACTATGATCTTTGTATTGAAGGATAACAAACCTATAGAAAAATGCACAAATCCTAAGTATATAGCTCAGGGAAGTCCTACAAAACAAATACAACCATATAAACATCTCCTTATTCTTTTGTGAGTTTTAAATGATCTTCTGTTTAGCCAGTGGAATCCCCTGTAAGCCAGCTTTTATGTCCTTTTGACATGTCTCCATTAGTTTTTGAGTATGCCCTTGAGCAAAATAAGATATTTTAGGCTTAGTTTATATTTTCCCTACCCCTGATCAAGAATAAGTCATTTCTTCACAGAGCCCAGCCTGGCTTCCTTTAGTTGGGGTTGGAGGGGAGGAGGATTTAGAAACAAATCTTGGGCTAGTAGGTGGTCTCATTGCTACTTGGGTGACTTTGCTTCTAGGATATATATGTACATATATGTATATATAGAGAGAGAGATCAACATATATATCTCAACTATATATATATATATATATATCCATATATCAACTATATAAGTAGTTGAATTATAGATTATTATAGATAATTACATGTGTACTATATGTATACTAATAATCTAAAATGGAACAATTCAAATCTGACATCACAGGATTCTTCAAGTTCCCTCATTCTACATTTTTAAAAATCTTCTTTATTCCACAATGAGAGCTCAATGTATTGATTCATTTACTCTATCCCGTAACACATAGAAAATAGTTTCAGAATTACTACATCAATACCACTCCCAACAACCAATCTACTAAGTAAAGTTCAGGATTTATTTGCACTTCCTTTTGTCCTAATATTCAACTGCAGACATACATTTGGAGTACCAGATTCAAAAGTTATTTGGATTCATTTTTGTCCTCCATGATATTTTTATCAATATGATATATCAATCTTTTCCTTTATTTTTCTGTTTGTATGCAAGTTTAGGTTTTGTTTTTAAAATATTTTTCTCTTTTTCATAAATCTTAAAATTTATTATAAATCATACTCATGTCAAAATTATAAAATCTTTTTCTTTTTCTTATTGTGTATATGTAAAACTTTATATGGTCCAAAAAACAAAATGAGATAAAAAGTTATCCAGGGAATTCCCATTCCATTTTTATCCCTCCAACCTGGACCTACCTTCTATAGTAAACATTTTCACTTTCTGATTATCTTTCATGTGTTTAGCACAAATACTAGCAAATACCCATATATACATGTATATACCCTACATATACACATAGGCTTACTTTCTCTTCTTTCTTGTGCAGAAGTTAGCGTGTTACTTATACTTATTTTTGCCTTGCTTTTTAATCCTGGAAATTATTCCATATCATTTTATAAAATCCCCCTCATTCCTTACTACGGCTGACTGGTACCTTTGTATGACAGGCAGGTTGTTCCTGTGGATGGTTGAGTTGCACCTAGTATTTTGTTATTAGAAATAATGGCACAGTGATTGTCCTGTGTTTGAAGGTGTAGGTTCAGAGTGAATTGCTGTATCTGATCTGACACTGCTGGTAAGTAAATATATAGACCGGTAGGTAAACAGATACAAAAGTGAATAGTTATGTAGTTTCCATAGCTAATACCAAATTGCCCTCCATGCAGGTTATATGCCCTTTTGCTCTTGCACTAGAAATGCACGAGAGGGGCCATTTCTCCATTCCCTTGTCAATAAGCTTTTGAACTTTTGTGAAATTGGGAGGTAAGAAATGACATATCAGGTAGTTGTCTTTGATGTGCTTTTTAAAATTTTAGAATAGTTTTAGATTAACAGAAAAGTTGTAAGATAGTACAGGGAGCTCCTGTGTTCTCCACACACGAGGTTTCCTCCAGTTAATTGGCTCCATTGGAATGGTACAGTTGTCAAGATTCTCACTGTAACTTTAACTTGTTTCCTCTTATTAGGACAATTAAGTATATTTTCGTATTTTTAAAGGCCACTTCTATATCCTTTTTTGGGAACTGCTTATTCTTTTGTTCTGCTCATACTAAAAACTGGGTTTTGAACCCCTATTTCCCTCGACTTTTAAAAATATACATTTATATTAGGGAGATTGAATCTGTCATTGAATGTCATATATGTTTTTTTCTAGCATGCATTTGTTTTTTTGGCTTTGCTTTGGTATTTTTTTTCCGTGCAAAAGAATTTTTAAATTCTTTGGCCAAATTTTCCTTTTCCTCTTCCTTTTCTTAAACGTTTGTATTTGACTTATAGTTAGAAAGGCTTTCTCCACATCCAAGTTGAAAAAAAAGATCACTCATGTTTTCCTCTAGTACTTGTTTCATTTATAACATTAATAGTTGCTCTTAATTTTAAAACTAATCATGCTGAATCTCAAGGGCTTTCAAAACTCAACGGATTAATTCTGGAAGATGCTGGTGGCTGGAGGAAAGGCGGAAGATTGAGAAACCAGATTTCTTACCTCTCATAGACTCATACATCTTAGCCCGAGGCTCAGCAAATAAAAATCATCACTGAGTAACTAAAAGAATGAATATAAGTGAAATTCTAGACAGGAGCGATGAGAGGCTTAAAAATTAGGCAGTCTCTGGAGACTTCGATGAGCACCAAAGCTAGAAAAGTAGAAATGGAAGGACAAACAAGTGACAACCTTTTGGTTTCTAGGCCATGTTGTCAGGTCTAAATAATTACAAGTTCCTGATATCCTGAGGGGAAGTTTCCACTTTTGACAAGCTCAGGTCTCATTCCTTCTTGTTTCCTCCATGGAGTCTCCTCAATCCTGGTTAGTTTGGGAATGATTCTATTCAGATTATTTATCTGTCAGAGAATATACGATAGAAAAACCTGACTTTCTCCTTATAGGGCTGATTCTTAGAGCCGTCTTGGTGCCAGATGTACAATCATTTTTCCCTTATGGATTTTTTATGTATTTATGACACCAAATAGCCGACTTATATGTGTAGAATTGGCTCAGAAATCCAAATGTCTAGAAAGAGAGTACAACTTCATTTATTACCATGTGATAATATTATATGACTAGACGGTGCCTCAATGTGTCCAATATACTACACATAGCTACGCATAAAGCAACTGAGTTGCTAAATTAATTGCAGGATCATGGTTTTTATTACTTAATTATATTCTACAGTGTTTGCTTCATACCTTCCATTTCACTTTGAAGTGTGCATTGGCTTTGCTGGCCCAGTGCTGAGTTTTTATTTTGCTTCTACCAGTTGCTATTTTAACTTACAAAGTGTTTTATGCTAAGTCTCCTTTAAAATTGAGGTTTAAAGTTCCTTTACTATTATCGAGAATGATAAATGAGATAATTATATAAATGCTTAATGTATGTGTGTATATATATATATGTAGGTAATGTATATAAAGTACAATTCCTAACACAGAGCCTGCACTCAATAAATGTCACTAGTTGTAGTTACTGTTCACTGCTCCTGCCTCTTAATTTTCTCTGTCATTATCTTCATCACTTACTACATTTTTGTGTACAAATTGTTTTGTAGGTGTAACGGTCATAATATCTTATTTTTCTTTTACATTTTAACCAACGTAGTCTTTTTTTTTTTTTTTTCCCCTCAGAACAATATTGTAGAATGAGTAAGAAGTTATATTCTCCAGTTTGGAAATGAGGAAGTACAGATTTATAGGAGTAAAGAGAATCCTTGAGACCACGTACTTAGGAAGTGGTGAACTGGGATGTCTGATGTGAAATCCACTAATGTCTTATTTTCAAAACTCTCTTTTAAGCTCCTTGATGGATGGAATATACAAGACTTCTCTCTTGGCTATAGAGTTAATAACTTTTAGTTTCACGAGTCAGGAACAGACCCTCAACTATCAGTTCTTGTAACTGACAAGTCCAAGGGTAGGTCTTTAGGCACGGCTAGATCCAGGTGCTCAAACTAGCTAGGAATTTGTCTCACCTATTTGGTTGTACTATGTCTTTTCTGTATTTGTCTTTTCTTTAAGCTGGAAACTCCCGTGTAGGTTTAGAAGAGCTACCAGAAATACTAGCTTAATATCCTCTGCCATTATTCCAGGTCAGGGACTTCTTGTCACTAATAGTTCTGGGAATGTCCTTGCTTTGGATATCATGAGACTAAAACTGGGCCATGTGCCCGTGTCTGAACTTAACCCTTTGGTCAAGGTGATGGGAATATACTGGTTGATTTGATCTGGCTATGGATACCCTGTGAAGTAGGATTGGATCAGCTTTTTATAAACCCTGTCACCTGAAAGTAGGGTATGGGTGATTTTCTAAATCAAAATCAAAATCTTATTACCATGGATAAACAAATTGAGATCCATCTACACAGTAGAATGACACTCAGCAATAAAAAGGAATAAAATACTGATACATTCAACAAATGGATGAATTCCATATGGTTTACATTAAGTGAAAAAAGCCAGACACCAAAGGCTTATTCTTTCATTTAGGTGGTGTTTTTGGACATAGGCAAATTTATAGGGGCAGAAAACAAATTAGCAGTTGCCAGGGGCTGTAGAATAAAATTAAGGCTTGACTATAGCAATGTATGAGGGAACTTTGGAAGGTGATGGAATTGTTTTATATCTTGATTGTGGTGTTGGTTATATGAGGATATGTGTTTGTTAAAATTCATGAAAGTGTACATTAGAAAGTGTAAATTTTACCTTTTAAAAATTGTACTTTCATAAGCTTGGCTAAAAAAAAAATAAAATCATTACAATTATTGAGAGGAGGGGGATACTGAGTAGGACCCCCAAATTCCCCAAACATAATTAAGGGCTTCAGGACAGTGTCCCCCAACCCCAGTGACAGTGCCACTTTGGCATGTGGATTATTTTGAGATGAGACCTGACAGGCTCAAGAGAAACTTTGTCCCTCCCTTAACCACACAAAAGAATCTAAATTGGAGGACATTCCCAGAATAAGGGTTATTAAGAGAGAGAAATTTTGTCTGAGTGACCCATCTGTATGGCAGAACTAACATCTAATTACCAAATATCCCTTCTTCTTATTGCCCTGTGAAATGTATTCCTTTTCTCTGAAATTTCAGGCCCCTGCCCCCTTCTCCTTGGTTCAGACAGACATGTATACCTCATTTTGCCTGTCTTTGGAATTTCCACATCTATGTGGATTCTCCATATGTATACCTATTAAATTTGGTTCTCTCCTGTTAATCTGTCTCATCTCAATTTCATTCTTAGTTTAGCTAAAAGGACCTTGAAATGGACAGGAGCTCTTGCTCCCTGTGAGGGGGGTGAGGCATCCTTGCTCCCTGACAATAACAAAACACAGTGCTTACTACATATCTTAGCCTATATAATAGGAACTTATTACTGCCTAGATAAGTGGTTCTCACTCTGTTTTTCACCATGATATATATTGTTGTTGAAATGCCAATGAAGTCCCTTGGATCTATGGGGTTGCTTCTAGTTTCTGGTACATGTGCTATAACCCCACCACTTTCTCCAATTCTCAAAAAAAAAAAAAAAGTATCTAGCTGCAAGTCAATGAGAATGTACATTCTTTATTCTTTACCATTGATGCATATTTGGTGTATATTATGACTTAATTATTTTAAAAAAATTAAACCACAAATGAGCCCATGCTTACATATTATTCTGTAACATACAACCTCATTTAACATATCTTGTGCTCCTTTCCACATTTAGAGTCATTCTGGTTATTATTTTTCTGAAATGGCTATAGCTTCAACTTTGACTTGGATGGAACAGTCAATGCACAATTTTTAAAAAATATTTTATTATATTTATTTGAGAGAGAGAGAGGCACATGGCCCAGGTTGGGGGAGGGCAGTGGAAGAGGGAGAAGACTTCCTGCTGAGCAGGGAGCAGGATCCAAGGTGGAGGAGTGGGGGACTGTCTCCCAGGATCCTGGTATCATGGCCTAAGAAGAAGGCAGATGATTAACTGACTGAGCCACCCAGGTACCCCAGCAATGCACAATTTAAAAGAGTGCCAAAATACTCAGTAATCGGGGAAAACAATATTTTAATTCTATATTTTTAAAATTAAATAAATGCAAAATAAATCCACAGTAAGTAAAAATAAGTATTTTAAATAAAGACCATTGCAGTGCTGACCGATATTAGAGCTGGAGGCGAAAGAAAATGAAATTAATTAAATTAATGAAGTTAACTAAGTTAATTTAAAATTGTTTAAGATTGTCCGTTGTTGAGGAAAAAATGTCAAACATGGTGATTTTCCCCATTGAAAACAAGATAAGAAGCAAATATTGAAAATATTATTGACTTTGTACCTTTGTACCTGTTAAACCCAGAAAATTGAAATTATAATAAATTCTGTTTTCATTATATTTAATATGATGTTGTATTAAATAAACCTGCTTTTCAATTTTCCAATTTTTTTTTAACCACTGTAATGTCTTCCCAAACAGTTAGCATTTAAAACAATACATGAAAACATGTAGATAAGAGTGTATATACAGGCTCAGATGTGGTTCAGCATGGCATTAATCTTTATTTAAAATTTCAGTATTTTGTTCACCATGGAGTTTTTGCATTAATTTTGATTTTTAAAAATACTGCTGTAAGGGCCTATTCAGCCAGAGCAGCCCCACCCTGGTAGAACTGCCATTTTGTTATAAAACTTAAATTGACTTTGCCCACTCCCCCAGGGGAACTTACTTAAACTTACTGGTTACCCCGGAAACCAGTCCCAGGTAACAAAGTCCAAATACAAGGGTGGGTCAGGCCAGGTGGAGGTATTCAATCAGTGGGGGCGCATACTGTCTCCTAGCTACCAAGGAGTATGGGCCCCGCCTTTTGGGCACCTTTTGGGCGCCAATTCTGAACTAGGTGATAGGCTGGTTCAAATGTCTACTAGGGTAAATTGTAATTCAGTTGGTAAGCTAGCATCACTGTGGAGTTTCCTTTGTGTGTTACAATCTCATTGACCACCTGTGTGTGGCCAGGCCCAACCACATGGCCTTTGCTCTATAAAAGTTAGTCTGGAAAGCAGGGAGGGGCTCTGGAGGGGTTGCCCCAACTGTTCAGTTTGATGGTCAGTCTGATTCCTGATGCTTGGCGTGAGATAAAGCTTTGCTTGACCTTCACTTTGTATCAGTCTCGCTCCTTTAACCATGAACCCATTATTGGGGTGCCCAATTTTGGGGGGACCCAACACTGCATTGAAATGTTATCTTGATTATTGGGGGTTTTTTTAGGAGCCTTTAAATTTTGCACCTGAGGCCAGTGACTCACTGTCTCCCCCTAATCCTGGCCCTGGACCCCAACACTACCTTTTGACCAAACTTAAAGGCTTGAAGTAGAAGAAATTTGAGCAGTACAAGGTGTGGCAGAGGGTGATCTCTGTTGTGATGTGAGGTAATTATCCCCCTGGTCAGGAATCTTGGTGTGACCCCCAGCTCCTCCCTCGGATTGTCTTTTAGGGTCCCTGGCCATGACTAGATTGTCAGCTAGGCAGAGCGGCTGCTGAGGGCTGAAGGGAGCAGAATAGGTCTCCCCAAAATATGCTTCTTTAGCATAAGGATTATTTTCAGCTGAGTATTTTTAAGAAACTGCAGGCATAGGAGAAGCTCTGAAACGATAGAAGTTACCATTTTGTAAAGGAAATCTACATTTATAAAGGACATTTACATTAGAAAGGATGCCTGTACTGGGTAAAGCCTATTACCTGAGAGAACTTTTTCCCCTGAGACACTTATCTGCATGACTGGACCACCTTTGTTTATCAAACATCTGCTCCTCTCACCTTCCTGTCAATTGTTTGCCCCATTTGAAGCCCAGAACTACTATCCTTTTCCTTTAGCTCTGGATGGTATATAAGCCTCACTGTCTGACTGTCTTTGAGTCTCATATCCTGTATGTACATATGTGTGTGTGTGTGTTTATACATATATATACACACACATATACACATATACATATATACACATACATATATGTGTGTGTATGTGTGTGTATATATATTTTTTAAAATTTTTCCTCCATTCTCTTTTTACTATGGGGAGAGGAGTTAGCCACAAACTCAGAATGGTAAAGGAAAATTATTTTTCCTCATCTGCACTGCAGGACAATGACTGCGGGATAATGCTTTGAGGCCTTCAGTGACCTTTGTCTAGTGTGGTATGTAGTATTTCCAGAGATTTCCTTTTCTGCATTTGGTTTGTTTTTTGAAGCATCTCAGCTGCAGCTGATACCTACTTCCTCTTTCCCTCAACCCCTTTCTTTCATTATCATCTCATTCCCACTCCCATGTGCCCCAGCTGGAATTTTAAAAATCCTGGAATCACTGTCAGATTTTAACGTCTGACAAAGATGTGTTCCTGAGAGAAAGCAGTCTAATTGTCACCAGCTGATGTTGGTGTCCTGGTGGTTAAGCCACTCTTGCACAGACATTGAGCGATTCTTGAAAGTGTCTTCTTGGTGAAGGACCTAGGGCATGTTGTTGGATATGCCAAGAGCACCATGAACTCTGGCCTTTCGCTCCGGTTTTAGGTTTTAGGAGCATTTCCTTTATTCATTGGGCAGCCTTTATCATTATGAATCTTGCCTTTTTGCAAGACCAGTGGATTCTGTAAAGGTTTATTAATCATGATTTAATGTATTCATATGAAAAAATCTAACAGCGAGAGAATAAAGCTTATGTAGGCATTGCAGGGGTCCCTTTGGGGGTTTACTCTATATTACTCATAGCAATGGAAAATAAAAATGGCAAGTTATATTAGCTAAGTTCAAGATACAAAAGGCAATATTAATTTCACAGGAAGTGTAAAAGGATATGCAAATGTGATCAACTCCCAGGAAAACATTGCAATATACCACTCCAGGCTTTGAAATTATGCAGTTTAATAAACACTTGTTAAGAAGCTTCACACACCAAACATCAAATTTTAAAGCAAGTGTTTCTGATCACGTACTGTTTTTGTGGAACGGCATTATTTTTTTAAGCTTTTTGAACTCCAAGATTGGGTTTGATTGGGGTGTGCAAAAGAGTGGGTTTATCAGTAGCGGTCACATGTTCTTGGGAAAACACAGATGGTTCAAAAAAAGAAAATTCCATGATCGTGTTTTTCCATTAAAAGTGCACTTTAGAAGTGTGGGCCATTAGACTAGAAGCTAAAGTAAAAATTTTAGCCAAAAATTGACAAGGGAGAATTATCTTGGAGTTTAAATTGGTAAAGTCTTGAAAGGACAAGCTTTCCCCTAAGTTTATTCCCACAACTTCCTTAGGTTGATTCTTCCTGTATAGGAACCTTCCTGTTCATTTATAACCAGCGCCAAACTTTGGCTCCTACTAAATGGGAAAGGTGGTTAGGAAGTTGCATGAGGAGGGGGCGTCCAAATGCCTCAGTCACTTAAGCATCTGCTTTTGGCTCAGGTCAGGATCCTAGAGTCTGGGGATTAATCTCAGTGTTGGGAGTCTCCTTCTCCCTCTCTGTCTGCTCTTCCCACCCAGGCTCTTTCTTTCTCTCTCTCAAGTGAATAAATGAAACCTTAAAAAAAAAAAAAAAAAAAAAAAAAGGAAGTTGCGGGAGATTTTAAGATTTAAAGACTGAGCTGTGCAGAGTAAAAAAAAATCTTCATTTTTGAATGAAGTGTTTTCTCAGATGTTTCAATAGATTGTTTAGAGCCTGGGAAGAGTTTTACAGTGATTTTTAGACACACATCTGTAATGTTTTGTTGTAAATGTGCTTGTCTTGTGCTTTTACAGAGCTTTACACCACTGTTTAATCTTGTGTTAAAAAATCAAGAGATAGAAAACGGAATGATAACACTAAGTGTGGGTGGGGTGTAAGTGGAGCAAACAGTTATTCTCAAACGCTGCTGATGGCAATGTGGCATAGGTATCAAATATCTTGTGTACTGTTCGATCCAACAACTTGTCTAAATATTTAAGGTAAATATCACAAAGGTGTACAGCTTTAAGTAATTTTATCACAGAGCTGTTTATGATATGAAAGAAACAAACACAAAAAGAAACAAACATCCTAAGCCCCCAATACTTGTTTAAATGTTTTCTGTCTTTATACAGTGAAATACCATGTAGTTTTTTTTAAAAGGTTGTTGTAGACAACTTAGTAAAATGGAAAGATTATTACAGGAAGTGAAAATGGAAACATATTATAAATAGGAAATACAGTTAGCAGGATCTAATTGAAAATGGAGGGGTTTTTTCCCACAGGTCTTTTTTTTTTTTAAGATTTTATTTATTTGACAGGGAGAGAGAGAGAGATCACAAGCAGGCAAAGAGGCAGGAAGAGAGAGTGGGGGGAGTAGGCTCCCTGCTGAGCAGAGAGCCCGATGTGGGGCTCTCTGAACTTCATCCAAAGGGGGTGAGGGGAGAGGGCATCACCACCCTGAGATGGTGACCTGAGCCGAAGGCAAGAGGCTTAACCCACTGAGCCACCCAGGCACCCCTCCATAGGTCTTTATTGATACAGTGACATGTTCTCATTGTTAACAGTTCTAAAACTTTCATTTGCTTTTACTAAACAATAGTTTTACTTTTTCTAAAATAACTGTGCATCCAATGATAATAACAATGATAGCAGGAAGTGCATGCATCACTGAGAGACAATAAGATATAATGCAGATGATCCCTGCTTTACGAAAGTATGTGATTTAAAAACAGATTTGCACTATACATTCTTATTTGCTCGAGAGAAAGATTCCTGTTGTTGTAATGAGTGAGCAGTGTCTTCTTTGGCAGTTTCGGTTTAGTTCACAGCTCTCTTGTGAAGGCTGGCCTGCCAAGGAAACCTGGAGTTAGGGAAAATGAAAGCTATGTTGTTAGGAGATGAGGGTTCGGTGGAAATAAAAAAGTTTCTTTGAAATTGCCCAGAGGTCAGTTGGCAAATAGTATTTTATTTCTATACACATGCGCACTGAAATGTAACCAGTAGGGGAGTTTTTTTTAATAATCTGGGTGTAAGGAGAGGCTTTCTATAATTCAAGATCCAGATGCACTGAAACTTGATTGTATAAAATTAAAAATTTTTTAAAAATTCTCTTTTACCTGTCAAAAAACACAAGGAAAAAACCATAAACATCAAGTTGGGAGAAGATATTTGTAAGCTATATTACTGAGAAACAGCTAACATGCCTAATATATAAAGAGTTTTAAATCGAGGAGAAAGGGACCAACAAAAATCCAATAGGACAATAGCAAAAGACCTAGATAATTCACAAAACTTGATACAAGGGTGGTTCTTAAGCATAAGAGACATGCATTATTATTTGTACTTATGAAGACTGGAAACAACCTAAATGCCTGTTAGAAAGGAGATCATATGAGGGGCATCTGGATGGCTCAGTCAGTTAAGTGTCTGCCTTTGGCTCAGGTTGTGATCTCCAGGTTCTGGGATTGCACACTGTGTCAGGCTCCCTGCTCCCTGTGGGGGAGTCTGCTTCTTCCTCTCTCCCTTCTCCCTGACCCCCGCTCGTGGTTTCTCTTTCTCTCTTTCTCAAATAAATAAAATCTTAAAAAAGAAAGAAAGGAGATTATTGGCATGAGTCCTGGTATAGCCCATACAGTGATGTGCTATGATATAGAATAAGGAAGGTCCTTATGAGTTGCTATGGAGTGAGCCCCAGAGATATTATCAGTACCAGGAGCGAAGTACAAAAGAGTACATATAACAGGCTACTTTTTATCTAAGAAAGGAGAAACAAAGGTGTCTATCATCTATCTATTGATCAATCAACTGACTGCTTATTTTTGCAAAAGGAAACATAGGAAGAATGAACTGGAAGAAATGAAATTAGTAACCTACAGGGTGGGGATAGGATCAGAGAAATTAGAGAATGGAGTGATACAACTCTGATACATTTTTTTAATAGTTTTGATTTTGAAATCATGTATTTATGTTTTGTATGCCCGAGAAATGAAATTAAATTACAATATGGGGGGAGTTGAATAAAAACACAGGTAAATGAAGCCAACTATATATCAAATGTTAAACATGACAATATATAAGGGTAAAAAAAAATACTAATTCAAGTTGTTTTGAGCGTAGTATCTTGACTGTATACCTTCTGTCTGAAGATATAAGGACCAGAAAGAAATCTTGAACTTTATACAAAGTTTGCTCTTGATAGCAGTATTGATGGAACGGTTCCAAAATTATTTTGTACATATGGTAAGATTGGTTAAATACATTAATTTTGGGGAGAGCCAGGATTTTTAGAACGCTGAGCTTTTGGATTGAGATTGTAAGTGTCAGTACGAATACATGATTTTTATATCTACATATATATGTTTATATATATGATTATATTATACATACACATCTTATTTATTTATTTGTTTACTTATACATCCTAGCTCTGCCCTCTGTAAGAGTCTATTTGCAGTGGTAGCGCTGTAGCAATGAGCATCCTCAGTAACTGCTCTTTGTTTCTGAACACCATTCCCCACCAAAAGGAACCACTGGCCCTTGCAGAAATGGCTGGTCCAGAGCAGAGAGCCAGGAAATAAAAAACTGCTCAAAAAAAAAAATTTTTTTTTTGATGAGGCCATATCTGAATGACATTGGAGCCAGTCTGAACCAGGTCACGTAAAGATCAAACAGATAAGGTTTACTTTAAACAAAAATAAGTAATTAAAAAAATAAGTAAAGTAAGGATGGAGAAAGAGATATTCTTCTTACAGTGGCATACCAGTAATAGATGGGGAAGCAATGATGGAACTAGAAAATCACTGTTTTATAACTACTTTCATAATAATTCAAGTTAGGATCATCAATAGATATTAAAGCCATTGAGAGAAAGTTTTTGGGGGAACAAAACTTTGCACAGTTTCACAGTCTCTCTCACTTTCTCTCTCTCTCACTCTCACACTTTACATATTCTATATATCTACACTGTAAGGGAAAAAAAAGTTTTCCTCAACCTGCTCAGAGACCCTGGCTGTGTTTCAGGATTTTCTCCATCCGTGCCTGTAGTTCATGGTCACCCTGCTTCAAAGAATGAAGAGGTAGACCTGATGGAGAGTGGTGGACAGCAAAGCAGTTATTGAGAGATAGCAAAGTGACAGTACAAAGCTCCTGAGGAGGGAGGGGACCTGAGAGGGTTGTCACTGCAGTTTCTATGCGAGGGAGGTTTTTATGGGCTTGTTAGCTGATTGTTTTAATCTGATGAACTCTCCCTGTGCCAGTCATCCAATCAGGTTTTTGTCCCCTATTGTAAGGGTTTATTCAGCCAGAGCGGCCCCACCCCGGTTGAACTGCCATTTTGTTATAAAACTTAAATTGACTCGGCACCTCCCCCCCCCACCAGGGGAACTTATTAAAAACAAGTCCTGGAAACCAGTCCCATGTAACAAAGTCCAAATAAAAGGGTGGATCAGGCCAGGTGGAGGTATTCAATCACTGGGAGCGCATACTGTCTCCTAGTTAGCAAGGAGTATGGGCCTTGCCCTTTGGGCACATTTTGGGCACCAATTCTGAACTAGATGATAAGCTGGTTCAAATGTCTACTAGGGTAAATTGTAATTCAGTTGGTCGCCTAGCATCACTGTGGAGTTTCCTGTGTGTGTTCCAATCTCATTGGCCACCTGCGTGTGGCCAGGCCCAAGCACATGGCCTTTGCTCTATAAAAGTTAGTCTGGAAAGCAGGGAGGGGTTGTCCTCTCTGGAGGGGCGGACCCAACCAGTCTGTTTGATGGCCCATTTGATTCTTGGCGTGAAATAAAGCTTTGTTTGACCTTCGCTTTGAATTAGTCTCGCTCCTTTAATCACGGACCCATTATTGTGGTACCCATTTTTGGGGGACCCAACACTATCACATGGGAAAGGGTGGAGGGCTCCTTCCAGGATGGTGTAAAATTCTATAGAGTGTGGTTTCCTCTTGGGGTGGGGGATCCCCGGGATCCCCTTTTCCAGGCCTGCCTGCCTTTCGACTACCCTTCGTTGGCAGAGTCTGAAAATTAAACTGACAAAGACAGATTGACAAGAGAAAAGCATACAAATTTATTTAATCTAAGTTTTACATGACACGGGAGCCTTTTTAAAGAAATGAGGGCCTAAGGAAACAGACCAAAGTATTTCTATGCTAGGCTTGATGAAGAGTAGGCAGTCATTTAGAAATATGTTAGGTCAGAGAATATGAGGTAAGTGTAGTCCAGCTGGGGAAATCTTAGTACGCATTCTTCTTGATGTCCCTTGTCTTCAGAGACAGGGATGCTTTTTTCCTCCGTGAGTAAGGAGGCTATCTCTCCCAGGAGGGTTTCACGATCTATTTTGGAGGAGAATGCACCCACACACAGATATAGGGGGAAACCTGTACATATCACCTTATCCAGAGGCTCAAGATAAATATCACCATTCCATCAAGTTCCTCCTGATAGCAGGCATTAAAGAATCACATAAGTCATAGGCCTTTCAAAAACGTATAGTGTGAATCTATCCTTAGGAAACAATCAGACTAGCATAAATATCCTACAAAGCCAAAGGTCTGCCCTCTTTAAAAATGTTAATGAATGGGAAGCAAAGAAAATCTGAGGGGATGGCCCCTGGGTGGTTCAGTTGGTTGACCTTCTCCTTTCAGCTCAGGTCATCATCCAGGAGTCCTGGGACCAGCCCCACATCAGTCTCTCTGCTGGCGGGGCGGGGGGCATCTCTCCCTCTCCCTCTGCAGTTCCCCCTGCTTGTGTGCTCTCTCTCTCTCTCTTTTTTGTCAAATAAATAAAATCTTAAAAAAAAAAAAAATCTGTCGCTATTCCAGATTCAAGAAGATAAAAGACACATGACAATTAAAAGCAGTGTGATCCTGGACTGGGGAAAAAGCAGACATTCTTGATATTGAAAAAATGTAAATACGGCCTATATGTAAGATAGTATTTTACTGGTGCTAAAGCCCCGGAATTTGATCATTGCACTGTCACTATGTGAAAGACTGCCCTTATTCTTAGAAGACTTTGACATCACAGGGTAAGAGAAGAAAAACCTGTTTTTTCTACTCTCCTAGGTTCAGTGCCTGGGGCCCACAGCCAGAGGACAAAAGGCAGATTAACGAGAGAACAAAGGGTTTTAATTACATGTGTACACAGGCAGGCCTGCTGGAGTTCTCGAAGACAAATGTGGCTCTAGGAGGTGGCCAGATGGTTGAGGTTTATGTAGCATCTTAGGCTAAACAAGGGAAAGGGGGTTGGGGGCTTCTGGGCAAGGATGTGGGGGCAAGTTATAGAACCTGGGGAAGGAAATGTGTGGCAAGTAAAAGTTATCCTGTTATGCAGATAAGAGTCTCTTAGGTAATAAGAGTACCTCTCTGCACGGTGAGAAAGAAAGCTTTACAAATGGAAATTTCCTTTATAAATGGAACTTTCCTTTTACAAAAGAGGGAATTTACACTTTATTTTCCTACAGGTAGTGGAGGTAAAGCGCTTTCCCTGTCCGCTTGCTCTCAATGGCTTTTAGCTCAAAATTACCCTTCAGTCAAAGTGGGTACCAAAAACACCATTTTCTAGTAGTATTCTAAGACCATATTCTGGAAACTTGCAGCACTGCTACTAAGGTGGTTTGGAAAAAAAAAAATCTTTTTGTTTGAGGGAGAGGGAGATGGGAAGGAAGAGATAAAATAAATATGGAAAAACCGTAGCGATTGATAATCCTGAGAATGGTATATAGAAGTTCATGATGTAATTCTTGTTAGTTTTCTGTAATTTGAATCTTTTTTTCAAACATACTGAAAGCTTCAGTGACTTTAGGCTTTGACATTTTTTTGCCAGGCCACAGAGCTTTGCATATCAGGAATCCTAACTTTCCAGATGCAGTGACTGCATTTCATCTGCATTTCAAGATAGCTCAGAAAGTGCTCATTTCATTCTTTTTAATCTTCTTATCCAGATGACTCTCAGAGTTATTGTTGCATCTCACATTATATCTTGACTAACAGAATTGTTTCACCCATTCCCTGTGCAGTTGGGTCCTAGCAGTTAACAAGAGACAGAATTCCCATAATCCTTTTTCCCTCCTGCAGATAGCATAATTGTGTCCCTCAGATGGCATTGACTACTGTGGCTTTAGAGTGGATGTGGTCTCTGCTGAAATAGTCATGTGTACAGTTTTGGCACAGGAGAGAAGTTGGCAGATGATGTCTATTTGAAATAAAACCATTTGGAACTCATCTATATTAATATTTCACTGTATCTAACTCAGCCTCTTCTTAATTGGTTAATTACAGTGAGGTTAAGAGTGATATCACCCTTTGTCCTATTGAGTTTCAGATACCAAATAAAGCAAATTAAACAGCCCATCCCTCTCCCCCACAAAAAAGGATGCTAGATGTTTAATGCAGTTGGTGAGAATGAGTTGGGAAGTTGTCAGAAGCTAAGTGTTGAATTAAGGGGTGCCCAGCATTCAGAAAATTCAGTTTTGACATTCTGGTAACAGTGAAGTTTTCCCATTATTGTAGAATAGACCTCACTAGGGATATACGAATTGTGTATTTCCCTGCTTATACTTCGACTTGACTTTGACTTCTTCTGCTAACTCCTGTGTTGCTTCTTGATTTCTCTCTTTTGGTTTGTACTAGTCTAGTAATTTGGATGGTATCCTTGACCTCAAGTATCTGCCCAGTTTGGCTTCCCAGATGGGTGTGCCCTTAGGCCAAATAGGGCAGGGTCAGCCCTAGAACTAGTTCAGCTGCGGTGGTGGTCATTAGATTAGAAGGATAGCTTCGAGAGAGGTAGCTGCCTGGCTCAGTACAATTACTCTTGCTGGCAAGAAAAAAAGAAAGCAAATCTTGCCCAAATTCGTGCAAAGTCTGTCTTGCAAAGGAAATGATCAGGAAAAAGTATGGCTTTTTTTTGACATTCACAGAATGAGTAATCAGTAAATATTGGCTGCAAAAATAAGAATAAATTTAATAAATGTATTTTTCTACATTTGCAAATAATGTTTTCCCATTGTGGAAAATCTAGCATTGTGGAAAATCTTCAGAGAAGACAAAAACAGATATTACCCAGGGCACCTTGGTAGCTCAATCAGTTGAGCATCCCACTCTTAATTTTGGTTCAGGTTATGATCTCAGGGTCCTGAGTTCAAGCCCCAAGTCAGCCTCTGTGCTCAGCACAGAGTCTGCTTGTCCCTCTCCCTCTACACCTATCCCGCTCTTGTGCTCTCTCTTTCAAATAAATATCTTAAAAAAAAAAAAAAGATATTACCCATAACCCCACTGTGCTGTTAAATCTGTGTGGACATTTTTACAGTTTATCCACACATGGACATTTTGACTTACCTGTGCTTTCATAGTTATGTATCTTTTTATCTAACCTTATATTATAGGCATGCCCCCCACATTATTGCAAAGTCTCCATAACTATAATTTTAATGCCTGTATGTTACTCTCCATTATAGGGGAATTTAATCATCCCTTTATGGTGAAGTATTTAGGGTCTTTTTGACAGTTTAATGCTTTAAGCTATGTTGGTATCAGTATTTATAAATTTACTTGTTTAAAATCAATCAATATTTATTTATAATTCCCTTTCCTGCCTTCTCAAGAGGAAAGATAGCTGCTTCTTGTGTCTGGCCTAAGGAGGTGAGCAGAATAATGGGAAGAGATACAGATTTGGGGAAGTCAGAGAAAGGCTACTTTAATTTCTATTAGGAAAGACAAAGGAATTCCCCAGTGGGAAAACTCTGAAATTGGAAAGCAGCCCTTAGAGATGTCCTGAGAAAGAGAAGGGGAGACGTATAAGTGAGGGAGAAAGCGACTGTGGTAGTCAGTATCGAAGCTGAGAGCACTGAGAACAAACTGGGGCAGCTTGGGTCGATGGGGGTGTGGGCTTGCCTACTTTATATTTCACCAAAAACATTATTTATATCTACTATTGGTATTATTTCACAAAAGAGAACATGTAAACACCAAATCTTAGAATTTAAAAATGAAACGACATAGCATCATTAAAACCTTATTAGAGTCTTTATTTTCCTCATTATTCTGTGCACTATTGACGATTTGGCCGCACTCTGGCAAATGTTCCCTGTGCACAGACTGACATTTGGGAGCCATAAGACCAAATGATCTGAAAGGCCCACTGATTGAAGCTGAAGGAGTCTTGCTGGTTTCCAATCTTGGTGCCATGTTTGACTTAATGGATAACATTGAGCCATATGTCCCATGAATAACTCCATTCTGTTATGGCCAAGTTAACTTTATGAAGATCAAGTGTGATATTGTTTGTAGTAATGCTGTTGTCTAAGTGCCTTGGCACTTTTTGATATAAGGCTCAAAACAGGAGTCTGATAAATTGCATAGTTCTAGAAAATAAATGGCATTCCCTCAACCCATAGTTTGCACACTAGCTCATCTTTTAGCAGTTTCTGAGAATGATTGCAAGGGATAGAAACTACAACTCAAAACGGACTAAATGAAAAAGGTATTTTATTGGCTTACATACTGAAAAAATACGGGCACATGATTTCTAGAATTGCTGGTTCCAGAAGATCAAATGATCTATTCTGCTGTTTGTTCTAAAGCAGTATCTCACCCTAATGGTAAGAGGGCTTCCAGTAATATATACCCATTCCAGCCTTCCAGTTCAGCAATCCCAGCAGCAGGAAATGAGAGATAACATTTCTGATAGTTCTAGTGAAAATTCCAAGTTTCGATCTTATTCACATTGTCCCAAGGTAATTGGCCACATCTAGGTTATGTGCTTTTCCGTGGAGTTGTGGGTGAGTCAGTTCCTCCTGAGCAACGTGGGCTAAGAATAGGGGTGGAATAGTTTCCCCAGGGGAAGTTGGATTGCTTGTAAAAGAAGAAGGGGAGTGGGGAATGGATGATGGACAGGCAGAACAACAAAGACCTACTGTAAAGTGGAAGTGTGGCAAGTCAGTATATCCAGCCGGTATGTGTGTAAGATGCTTTCTACTGACTGCCACATCATCATTGTCTACTGGCAGGTGGTGTCTTTGGCATCAATTAAATCCTAATATCACTAAGCAGAAATTAAAAAGCTTTAATGGGATCTTGGACCTATTGATGAATTCTCAGGACAGTAGCTCATGCTACTGATGTGTGGAGTC
Source organism: Mustela erminea (assembly GCF_009829155.1). NCBI lineage: Eukaryota > Metazoa > Chordata > Mammalia > Carnivora > Mustelidae > Mustela > Mustela erminea. The sequence continues at coordinate 29,255,709 of NC_045614.1, read as the reverse complement.
AAACATCTTTACCCACTGGGGATGTCATCATTTAAATGGCCCTATCGATTTTGGTTTTGGCTGGCCTTCTTTGACCGTGGAAGGTTCCAAGTTGCCTAAGGGGCGTCAGACATAACTCCATGTTTTGTAGTCCTGAACTGAACCTAAACTAACTTAATCATCTGTCCTAGGGCAATCTGACCTAGATAGGATCTCTGGGAAAACTAGAGCAGTTAATTTTATGTTTTATGTTTATTGATGAATTCATTTGGAAACGCTGCTTCTGGGCATTCCACACATTCTAATCATATAAGAAGGTTTGTTTGGAAATGTTTAATTACTGTACCAACAGTTTTACTTTTTTTTTTTTCAGTTTTATTGAACTATAATTGAAAAAGTCACAACATATTTTAAGTGTTCAATATGTTGATTATATATATATATATAGAGAGAGAGAGAGAGAGAGAGAGAAAGTCACAATATATTTTAAGTGTACAATGTGTTGGTTTTATATATATATATATATAGAGAGAGAGAGAGAGAGAGAGAGAGGATTTCACCACTGAGTTAATTTAACACGCATAATCACTTCACATATTTGCCTCTTTATTTATTGATCTTTTTGGGGAGAACACAGGTTCTACCCTCTTAGCAAGTTTCAATTACGCAATACAGTATTATCAACTATAGTCACCATGTTCTACGTTGGTTCCTTAGACCAGAATCATCTTCTAACTGGAAGTTTGTGCTCTTAGCAGCCTCTCCTTATTTTACCCTCCCCTCACCTTGTCCCCCAGCAACCACCTTCCTACTCTCTGTTTCTATGAGTTTGCCTTTTTTTTTCTTTTTTTTTTAAACGATTCCACATGTAAGTGTTACCATGCAATATTTGTTAGGTCATGGCTGGCTTATTTCACTTAGCTTAATGCCTTCCAAGTTCATCCATGTTGTCACAAGTGGCAGGATTTCCTTCTTTTTAAAAGCTAAATAATGTGCCTTTTTATTTTTAAAGGCTCAGTAATATTTTAAGACTAAATGATAATAACACCTCCTTTTCTTTCTTCATTCATTTATCAACAAACACTTAAATACTTTTCAAACCTTAGCTATTACAGATAATGCTCCGGTGAACATGGGAGTGCAGATACCTCTTCAGAATAATTATTTCACTTCCTTTGGGTATATATTCAGAAGTAGGATTGCTGGATCATATGGTACTTGTGTTACTAATTTCTTGAGGAAATTGTCTACACTGTTGTCCATAGTACGTGTACTACCTTACATTCTCATCAGTAATGTGTCAAGGTTTCCCTTTACTCCACATCCTTACCAGGATATGTTATCTCTTATCTTCTAGATCACAGACATCTCAACAGGTATGAAGTGATATCTCATTGTGGTTGTGTTACATTTCTCTAATGATTAATGATATTGAATACTATTTCATGTACCTATTGTCCATCTGTATTTCTTCCTTAGAAAAGCGTCTACTCAGGCCCTTTGCCTTTTAAAAATTTTTATTTATTTATTTATTTATTTATTTATTTGTTTGTTTGTTTGTTTTGCTATTGAGTTGTATGACTGTACTGTATTCTGGGGATATTGACCCCTTAGCAGATATATAGTTTACAAATAATTCTCCAGTGCTATTTTTATTTTGTTGATGATTTCCATATGAATTTTAGGATTGCTTTTTTTCTATTTCTATGAAAAATGTCATTAGAATTTTGAAAGGGGATTACACTGAATCTGTAGATCACTTTGGGTAGTAAGGACATTTTAATAGTATTAATTTTTCCCATCCATAAATGTGGAATATCTTTCTATTTATTTGTGTCTTCTTTAATTTCTCTTATCAATGTTTTATAATTTTCTCTCATCTTTGTGGTTAAATTTACTTGTAAGCGTTTTATTCTTTTTGATGTTATTGTAAATGGGATTTTTTTTAAATTTCTCTTTCTAGGGGCACCTGGGTGGCTCAGTGGGTTAAGCCTCTGCCTTCGGCTCAGGTCATGATGTCAGGGTCCTGGGATCGAGCCCCACATCGGGCTCTCTGCTCAGCAGGGAGCCTGCTTCCCCTTCTCTCTCTGCCTGCCTCTCTGCCTACTTGTGATCTCTGTCTGTCAAATAAATAAAATCTTTAAAAAAAATATTTCTCTTTCTACTATTTCAGTTTTAGTGTATAGAAATAATTGATTTTTATATATTAATTTAATATATCCTGCAATTTTACTGAATTCATTTAACTTTGTGTGTGTGTGTGTGAAGTGTTTAGGGTTTCCTACATAAAATACCATGTCATCTGCAAACAATTTTACTTCTTGCTTCTGATTTGGATACCTTTTATTTATTTTGCTTGCCAATTGCTCTAGCTAGAACTTCCAGTACTATGTTGAATAGAAGTGGTAAGGGTGATTATCCTTGTCTTGTCTCTGATCTTAGAAGAAAAGCTTTTAGCTTTTCACTATTGCATATGATGTTAGCTGTGGGCTTGTCATATATGGCCTTTATTATGTTGAGATATGCTTTCCTATACCCAGTTTGTTGAGAGTTTTTATCATGAAAAGATGTTGAATTTTATTAGATGATTTTCTTGCATCTATTGAGGCGATCATATGATTTTTATGCTTCATTTTGTTAATATGCTTTGTCATATTGATTGATTTGTATATGTGGAACCATCCTTGTAAGATAAATCCCATTTGATCATGGTGAGTAATCCTTGATGTAATACTTAATTTGTTTTGCTAATATTTTTGAGGTTTCTTGCATCTAACTTCAGGGATATTAGCCTGTACTTTTTTTTTCTTTGTCCTTGTCTGACTTTGGTATCAAGGTAATGATGGCTTCATAAGATGAGTTTGCATGTGTTTTCTCCTTTTCTGTTTTGTGGAAGACTGTAAGTAAGATTGATATTAATTCTGTTTTAAATTCGCCAGTGAAGCCATCTGGTCCTGGACTTTTTTATTTATTTATTTTGGGGGGTGGGAATTTTTTTATTCTGATTCAGTCTTCTTGCTAGTTAGTGAGTCTGTTCAGATTTTTTATTTCTTTAGTCTCAGTTTTTGGTACGTTGTATGTTTCTAGGAATCTTTTTCTTCTAGGTTATCTAGTTTGCTGGCATATAATTGTTCATTATAGTGTGTTATGATTCTTAGTGTATCTGTGTTCTCAGTTGTAATATCTCCCTTTTCATTTCTGATTTTATTTATTTGAGTCTTCTTTTTTGTTTTTGTCCAGCTGAAGGCTTATCAACTTTATCTTCAAAAAGCAGCTTCATTGGTCTTTTCTATTATCTCTTTAGTTTCTATTTCATTGATTTCCACTCTGATCTTTTTTTTTTTTTTTAAGATTTCATTTATTTATTTGACAGAGAGAGAGATCACAAGTAAGCAGAGAGGCAGGCAGAGAGAAGGGGGAAGCAGGCTCCCCACTGAGCAGAAAGGCTGATGCAGGGCTGGATGCCATCACCCTGAGATCATGACCTGAGCTGAAGGCAGTGGCTTACCCCATTGAGCCACCCAAGTGCCCCAGCCACTCTAATCTTTGTTATTTCCTTCTGCTAAGTTTGGGCTTAGTTTGTTCTTTTTCTTCCCAGTTTTTTGAAGTATAATTTTATGTTGTTTGAGTTTTTTTTTTTTTTAATGTAAGCATTTATCATTATAAACTTCCTTCTTAGAACTATTTTGCTGTATCTCATAAGTTTTGGTATCTCACGTTTCCATTTTCCTTTGTCTGGGTATTTGTTTATTTTTCTTTTGATATCTACTTTGACCCATTGGTCACTCAGGAGCATGTTGTTTAATTTCCACATATTGTGAATTTTCCAGTTCTCTTATAGTTTATTTTTCGTTTCATACCATTTTGGTTGGAAAAGATGATTGACATGATTTTAATCTTAAATTAATGAAGGCTTGTTTTCTGGTGTAACATATGATCTCTCCTGGAGAATGTTCCATGTCTAGTTGAGAAGAATATACATTCTGCTGCTCTTGAATAGAATGTGTTATATATGTTTGTTAGCTACATTTGGCCCTATGCATAGTTTAAGTCCAATGTTTCCTTATTTTGTTTTTCTGTCTGGGTAATTCTAAGTGGGATATTGAAGGTCCCTATTATTATGGTATTCCTATGTCTCTCTCCAGATCTGTTAATAAGATTTGTTTTGTATATTAACTTGCATTCTTTTTGGGTGCATAAATATTTATAGTTGCTATATTCTGTTGATAAATTGACCCCTTTTCCTATATAATAACCTTCTTTGTCTCTTGTTACAGTCTTTGACTTAAAGTCTATTTTGTTTGGTATAAATATTGCTACTTTTGCTTTCTTCTTATTTCTGTTTATGTGGAATATTTTTTCCATCCCTTCGTTTTCAACCTGTATGTATCCTTAAAGCTAAAATAAGTCTCTTGTAGGCAGCACATAGCTGGGTCTTTTTTTAAACCATTTACCCACTTTTTGTCTTTTGATAAGTATCTTTGATGGAATAAATAAATTATTCCATTTACACTTAAAGTAATGTTGATAGTTAGGGGTATACATTGCCATATTGTTAATTATTTTCTAACTCTTTCGCAGTTCATTTGTTCCTTTCTTTCTCTCTCACTCTATTCCTTTGTGATTTGATTATTTTCTGCATGGGAATGCCTTGATTTCTTTCTATTTATCTATTCAGTATTCTAGATTTTTGTTTTGTGGTGATCATGAGATTTATATGAAACATCTTAGATTTATAATATTGTATTTTAAGCTGGTAACAACTTAACTTCAAATGCATACAAAAGCTTCACATTTTTATACTCCTCCCACATTTTATGTTTTTGATGTCACAATTTACATCTTTTTACATTGTGCATCCATTAACAAATTATTTTAGTTATAGTTATTTTCAATACTTTTGTCTTTTAACCTTCATTCTAGGTTTTTAAGTGGTTCACCCACCACCATGACAATATTAGACTATTCTGAATTTAACTATATATTTACTTTTACCAGTGAGATTTATATTTGCACATATTTTTATATAACTGATTAGCATCATTTCACTTCAGCTTGAATAACTCCCTTCAGCATTTCTTGTAGGCCTGATAGAGTGGTGATGAACTCCTTCAACTTCTGTTTGTCTAGAAAACTCTTTATCTCTTCTTCAATTCTGAAGGACAGCTTTGTAAGGTAGAGTATTCTTGGTTGGCAGGGATTTTGTTTTAAAGCACTTTGAATATGTCATCCTGCTCACTTCTAGCCTGCAACATTTCTGCTAAAAAAAAAAATCTACTGATGGTCATAGATTTTTTTTCAAGTAACAAGTTGCTTTTCTCTTGCTCCTTTTGAGAGTCTCTCTTTATCTCTAACTTTTGACAATTTAATTATAATGTGTTTTGCTGTGGATCTTTTCAGATTCATCTTTCTTGGAAATTTTTGGCTTCTTTGATCTGTATGTCAGTTTCTTTGCCAGGTTTGGAAAGTTTTCAGCCATTTTTCTTTGAATAAGCTTTCTGTCCTTTTCTCTCTCTCTTCTCCTTCTGAGTTCCCTCTAACCTTATAATGTATATACCAGTCTGCTTGATGGTGCCTTAAGATATTTTCACTCTTTTTCTTTTGTTTCTCTGATTGGATGAACTCCACTGTCCTGTATTAAAGTCCACTGATCCTTTCTTCTGTTTGATCTATTTAAGCCCTGTATTGGATTTTTCAGTTCTTTTATTGTGTTCTTTGGCTCTATGATTTGTTTGGTACTTTTTAATATTTTCTGTGTTGAAATTTTTACTTTGTTAATGCATTGCTATCCTGACCTTGGGGAGCATCTTTATACTATCATTTTGAACTCTCTGTTGGATAAATCACTTATCTCCATTGCATTAAAATCAGTTTCTTGAAATGTATCTTTTTCTTTTATTTGGAATATTTCTTTTATTTGTGTTGGTTTCTGTGCATTAGATAAAACAGGTATCTCCTCCAGTTTTTAAAAAGATAACATTTGTCTTTTTTTTTAAGATTTTATTTATTTATTTGACAGAGAGAGAGAGAGAGAGAGAGAGATCCCAAGCAGGCAGAGCAGCAGACAGAGAGAGAGGGGGAAGCAGGCTCCCTGCTGAGCAGAGAGCCTCATGTGGGGCTCAATCCCAGGACCCTAAGGTCATGACCCGAGCCGAAGGCAGAGGCTTAACCCACTGAGCCACCCAGGCACCCCTGGGGTGTTTTTTAGAAACGATTTTACTGATACATTAAGCCTATCTTGGCAGAGTTTTATTTTGGTATTATGAACTTTGAATAAAAAATGAGGTGGAGCAAGCATGGGGCACATGCACATGCATATATATATTTTTAAGTTCCTCCATCCTGAAGACATCCTGAAGTATTTTCTCCTTTTTGACAATGAGAACTGTATATCTCACCCTATTTACCTTTTTGCCTTGTCTACCAAGAAGCTCAGAGCTATGGGCGCCTGGGTGGCTCAGTGGGTTAAGCCGCTGCCTTCAGCTCAGGTCATGATCTCAGAGTCCTGGGATCGAGTCCCGCATCGGGCTCTCTGCTGAGCAGAGAGCCTGCTTCCCTCTCTCTCTCTCTCTGGCTGCCTCTCCGTCTACTTGTGATTTCTCTCTGTCAAATTAATAAATTAAAAAAAAAAAAAAAGAAGCTCAGAGCTAAACTGAATTGTATTAATTTCATTTCCTTTTCTTTTGATTCATGCTTTTGATATTCTCTTTTGTTTTACTTAACTGTTTTTGCCAATATTTCATTTGAGTATTTTGAGGAATAGCTAGATACAAAATTCTGAAATTGAACCCAAAATGAAAAATGAAAATGAAAATTCAGTTGGATTGGAATTTGACATGTGGAAATTTAATTATAAAATTTGTATTCCTGGGGCACCTGGGTGGCTCAGTGGGTTAAAGCCTCTGCCTTCAGCTCAGGTCATGATCCCAGGATTCTGGGATTGAGCCCTGCATCGGGCTCTCTGCTCAGCAGGGAGCCTGCATCCTCCTCTCTCTCTGCCTGCTTCTCTGCCTACTTGTGATCTCCATCTGTCAAATAAATAAGTAAAATCTTAAAAAAATAAAATAAAATAAAATTTGTATTCCTCTATTGAATTTTGCTTTGCCTTGTACTGTTACTTCCTTGCTTCCATTTGAAACATGCAGGAAATGTTTTTACTTAAAATAAATAAAATAAAATTCATACATTGAATGTAGTTGGAGAAAAAGTAAGTGTTTAAATGTTTATTAACTGGTAACATGCAATTTCCCCATGTCTGTAGAGCAAAGAACTTGCCCTTTAAAATTTTGTCAGACTAAACCCTTCCTTCCAATATTCATAGTTCCTCAAGCATTAACAAACCCATGGCGTAGAAAGCAGGACCAAGATTCCAGGCATGATTCAGTTACCAACTTCCTGTTTATTTGGAAAAGTTATTTAATCTCTGTGGAGTAAATGGATTTTATGGATTTAGACTTTCCCTAGTCCAAATCAAAGAAATTGTAATAGATATCTCTAAGATTCCTTTTATCTCAGATATTCAGTTATTTTCCATATAGACATCTACTTATAGCAATCAACCTTTCTATGGAAGTTTTCCTCTTGTGTTTCATGGAAAATAATAGTTATAAGTAGACTAAATTCCTTATTTTTAAATATTCTTTGCTCTCCCATCTCCCAATTATCTGGAGATACCTCAGTTCTGAGCTATTTATGGACATTTACTGCAATCTGGTAAGAACCCAACACATACCTTTTTTGGTAAAATGGAGTTTCAAAATTTAACTAAGTTATTCATTGTTTTTATCACAAAACACTTCCAAAGCAAATTCTACCAACTCATAAGAAAAGACACATCTGGAAAGAAGAGCCACAAAAAAGTCTAAACAGATCTGTACATTTGAAGTCAAAGCAGGAGAAAGGAGAAGGGAGGAAGTTGTTTTAGACAATCTAAACTAAGAATAGTCCTGGTCTGGGCTCTGAGCTTCTTGAATGACCAAGGCAACAAAGAAACAAAGAAAGAAAGAAAAGAAACAACAACAAACAAGTAAGTTATATGACTACCTTTAGCTATAAAAGAAACCTGCCACTTTGTCAGGAGGGACAAACAATTTCTTAACTAAATTTTTTCCCAAGAGTTCTTTTATGTATATATAATGTTTAAATATGCACCATTAGTAATGGTTGCAAATGTCAGTCTAACAAAAGATGCTGTAATATTGTTGATCTAATTGCTTCTTCAATTCATGCTGGGTCATAGTCTAGGGTGCGCTATAAACTGAAATTCTGAGCAGACATTTCTACCAGTTGCTATAAACTATATTGTAGTTTGGACAATACTCGCCTTTCTTGTTGGATGTAGAGATAGAGAATTGAGAGAATGGAGGAATGGATTAGCAGACATTCAAGAACAATTTCTCCTTGACCAAAGCAGAAAGAATTATGAAAGAAGGAACACCAGGTACAGAAGGTAGGACTCTGATCCTATTATTTCCCGTGACCCAGGAGTTTTTGTTATTTGTCTCTTCCCAGGCATTTCCAGAACGTGTTTTCCTTTCCTAGATTAGCTTACACACCTACCTTTCTGTCTTGATACCAGCTGTTTCTATCTTCTTTCTGTTTAGTCAGTTTCTACATTTGTTATCCTCAGATTTGGTATTATTTTCCTTTATCAAAAGTCACCGTAGTATATTGTGAAAAACCATTGTTCCTATGAGTGTTGTATGAAACAATACTTTTATCATCCTGATCTCTTAGCCTTGTGATGATAATGACATATTAATTATGGAAAAGCCAAAATGATTTCAGGCAAAAATAATGGCTTTTCAAATTCTCATGAATATTGGATCACTTTCTTATTAGCATAAGCATCTTGCCAAGATTTTTGAATGCTTATAATTTGGATGGTAAGTGTCCTGGGGAGGGACCATATTTCCTTGTACGCTTTGCTTGGCATTTGGCCTATTTTCAGAAATTCATGGACATTAACCCCGAAGTAATGTTATCATATTGTCAAATAACCCCCATTAATTGGGTCTTACAGACTCAATGTTATGAAGGGGTATGTTTTTTAAAAAACTTAGCATTTAACACAGAGGCAAGTTTTGTTTGTTTAAATTTATTCATCCATATGACAAATATTTATTGAGCACCTAGTATGTGTGAGGCACTATTTTAGAAAAGACAGAGAAGGTTTTACTTTCATTGATCTTTTATTTTATTTGGGGATGAAGGAAAATAAATGTGTAAGCCAATAAATGAGCACAATAATTCAGACATCGACGCAATTTCTAAGAATTTAAATTATATTACTGTGTCAGAGATTATTGGAGGAAGGGACAGTTAGAGGAGGCTTTTGGAGGAGGTGACATTTGAGCAGAGAATTTAATGTTAAACAGGAGCCAGCCACTAAAAAATTTTGGGAGAAGTGTTCCAGCTAGAGAGAATAGCAAATATAAAGGCTTTGCTGCAGTAATGAACTTGCGATGCACCAGGGAGGAAAAAAAAGCCAGCGTGTCTAGATCTAGTGAGTGTGTTGGGGAAGGAGGAAGATAATTGAAGAAGAGGTAGAGTAAGTGTTCGGGGGTCAATTTTACAGGGCCTCATAGACCTTGGTTAGGAGTTTGGGATTTCTCCTAAGTGTAACGGAGAACCAAAGGGGATTCTAGGCTAAGGTATGACATGACCAGATTTATGCTTTGGACTGCTTGCTCTTGCTTATGGGATAGTCAGTGTGAGTTTTTAGTGACTAAAGGGGCACTTTTGTATGCAGAATGGTGAATTTATACTAGTTTGATTTTTTAATTAATGTTTGTTAAACTTAGATGTTTTTAAACAAGTTTTTAAAGCACTTAAATTAACTAAAAATCTTTTTTATGAATGCCATAAAAGAGTAAACTCACTTAACTAATCTTCTTCATTTACTTAGTTACATTTCTTTATCAAAATTTGAAAATACACTTAGAATTTTAACACTTTAACATTCTTTGTAAATACTTTAGATGCCTGGCAGGGCCGGCTGACAATCCTAACCAAGCTTCCAGCTTTTAAACCATATTTTGAGTCAAATATACTAAATTCATAAACCTAATAATTCCAATTATCTTAAACATTTCAGTACCACCTATAGTCAAATTCTCTTGAAACTTTCTACCTAAAATCATAAGTCAGTAACCAATTACACATTTAAAACTGGAATCATGGAGTTTATCTGTTAGGTTCTTAATTGTGGTATACATTTTCTTAAAGATGACAGATACTTGACACCAAATACTCAGATTGTCTCAGTGCCTAACTTAACCAAAACATGTGAACACCATGGGTTTCAATGATATATGATCTATTTAATATTATCTGTCAGAGGATTGAAAAATCCCTTACCTGCTAAAGGAACAGTGATACCTTCTCAAGTGGGTTGAGGTTAGGTTGTGTTTCCATATGTAGCTGCAAAGTCAGTAATTTATGATCACAGTGTGGTCACATCAGGGCTCCTTAGTGGCTTAATCGGTTGAACATCCGACTCTTGATTTCAGCTCAGGTCATGATCTCAGGGTCCTGGGATGGAGCCCTGTGTCAAGCTCTATACACTCAGTGGGGAGGCTGCTTTTCTCTCTCCCCCTCCTCTAAAATAAATACATAAGTCTATATTTAAAAAAAAAAAACAAGCTTAGTGAACCAGTTGGCACATGGTAGTGGGATCAAGCCAATGAGGGCCAGAGCTCATCCCTCGAGGGATTTGGGTTCTAGGCAGGTGACCAGGGTATACAAGTTGAAGCCCAGGAACGAGAAGACAGTATTGTTGAACACCCACTCTTGCCAGACATATGCTGCTATTTTTCTATATTCTGTACATTATCTCATTTCTCTCCTCATAGACTCAGAAAATAAATCTTATTGACTGTGCTTTATAGATGACAAAGAAATGATGAAGTAAACATTTCCAAGGTCATACATCCAGTAAGTGGTAGAGCGGAATTAAACACAAGCCTTATTGTTTCAAAGATCATGATCTTTCTATGACATCTCAGTGCCACACAGTGATGTTACTCAGAGCATTGCCCCAGATACTCTTAAATCCTCCTGCCCTGTCCATGGTTAATCCTGAGGGGAGGATGCACTGGGACGGAGGGGAGCTGGGTCTAGGATCACAGCACTGGGAGAGGAGGTTACAGGAAGCTGGGACAGGGTGGAGCCAGGGCAGCCCCTGAAGCTCTGCTCCTTGCTCTATCCCTGGCTCCTCTGCATGAAAGAGGTGTCCGGTTCTCCAGCGGAAGATGAAGGGAGAGAAGTTAAACTAGGTGACTTGTGGCAGTGATTCTTAACCTCTGAATGTGATAAAAGATATGATGGCGTTTCCTAGAAAAAACATACCTGGCCCCACATTAAGCTTCAGAGGGTTCGCAGAACTCTTAAATCTACTCAAGGATTTGGTCGCTAGCCCAGGAGAATCGTTAGAGGAAGAAAGTCTTCAGACCAAGAATACAGAGCCTTTTCAGAAGTGCACTGCTGCTGACAGTGACAAACATTTGTTTAGAGGTTAATAAATACCAGCCTCTGTTTTACTTCACTCTTTCGTAAATCTCACCACCTTATAATGTAGGTATTAGCATGAGCATTGTTTATATAGATCAGGAAAGGACTCCCAGAGGCTCAATATCATGCTCAAGGGTTACAGAGGTAGTAAGTGGAAATGTGCTCAATGAAGTTCAATAATTTCATACCTTAAAAAAATGCATGGGGTTTTTGATCTGATATAGTTGGGACATGGGGATAATGTTTAACATATGTCTTATAAGATTTTATTTATTTATTTGAGAGAGAGAACAGGAGTGAGAGAGCACAAACAGGGGGAGCAGCAGGCAGAGGGAGTAGCAGGTTTCCTGCTCAGCAGGGAGTGCAATGTAGGACTTGATTCCAGGACCCTGGGATCATGACTTGAGCCAAAGGCAGACACTTAATCATCTGAGTCACCCAGATGCCCCTAACATATGTCTTATACATGACCCATGATATTAAGTTTTTAGGCAATTGCTTGGGAGTGACCAATGTCACCTACCACATTTTACTTTTTAACTTTTTAAAAAAAGATTTTATTTATTTATTTGTCAGAGAGACAGCACAAGCAGGGGGAGCAACAGGCAGAGGGAGAAGCAGGCTCCCTGCTCAGCAGGCCTCAATCCCAGGACCCTGGGATCCTGACCTGAGCCAAAGGCAGATGCTTAACTGACTGAGCCACCCAGGCACCCCAGACCTACCACATTTAAAAATTCTATTACACCAATCCCAGCTGCTCTGGTTTCTCTTCAAATGTCTATATATCACAGAAGTTTATCTAAATTCTACAAAGGAGTTTGCTAGTCAAAAATAATTTCTGAAATGAGAAGCACTTATTAGCCAGGTAATACTTCTCTTCACCTGCAAATTATAAAATTGATACTTAGTATTTTAATCAGAGCTTTTTCCTTTGTAGGACCGTTCAGCTACCTGCCAGCTAATCTTCACCACGTCCCCTGGGGTCAGGCAATATGAATTTCTCCATTCCCATTCTGTAGGTCATTCTTAGGACCCTGTAGTGCCAGGACAGTCAGAGCCAGCTTGGCTGGTGTGTGTACTTTCAGACAGTATTCACGCAGAGAGAATGGCAAATCTATCCGAGAAGAAGGCCAGGCTTTTGTGGGAGAACACACAAAGCAACAAAGGAACTTGTTGAAAGAAACAACATTACAAACAAATCCACAGCTCCCCGGGGCAGCTGTGAGTACTTACTTTTACAAGGCTGTTACTAAATATTTTCCTGACAGGACAGAAAACAACTTGCCCAACTTTGCATGTGTCTCTTTAGAGAGAGCCAGAGGTGGTTATCAGAAAAATCATTCAATGGTTTCAAATCTTTCTCCCTCCTAGTATAATCACGTAGAGGGAAAAATTGTATCCTTCTGTGTTCTGATTCATTCACTTTGGTGCTGCTTTGCAGATTTCTTTATGAAGCTGTTGGGAGTGTTCTCTCTCTCTTTTTCTCTCCCTACAAAACAAAGCAAAGCAAAGCAAAACAAAACAAAAACAAAACACAGGCAAAAAACAAAAACCAAGTTGGCTGGCGCACTACCCTACTAGTTTCCCCATGTATGCCAAAACCTTGAAGCTCAAACCTCAGAACACAAGAGTTATAGGCATGTTGCAGGACTGTCTGAGGCACAGGAAGTTAAATAATAAATAATCTTTATTTTTCGCAGGGGAACAATTTAAGCATCTTTGTCTACAAACTCAAAGGCAAAACTCTTCTGGACTTCTGTGAGTTGTTGCCAGTCCTTGGTTATGTTACTACCCTATAATTCAGAGATTCCTGAAAGGAGTTAAACAATTGTAAGGCTATCATAAATTTTATCATTATTTCCTGGGGTATATTAACTTGGGTTCTCAGGGTGATCATTAAATTTGTATTCTCTTTGAATCATTCAGAGTGAGGATTTCTTTCAAAAAATGATGATTATGTTTTGTTATCTTTTTAAAAGGAAAATTGGTGTTATTGGCTAATGACTCAGAAAAATGATTTTTGAAAATAACATGGGATTATTTTTGAGGCATGAGTTTCTGAGTTCAATAATCCCAGAAACCTGGAAGCACAACTGGCCAGCTTAGAGAAATACCAAGAGGCGTATATTTTTGCTTCTTGAGAATTTTTTTGGGTAGAAGAATTAAAAAGAGAAGAAAAGAAGTTGTGAGGGAGGGGCGGTGAGACAAAGGGAGAAGGATCTCATACCTGATTGCCTTTTCCCCAAGGTGTCTCTGTCACAAAGTATGTATTATTGGAGTCAGAGTATAGTGGCATCACATTGAATTACAGGATTATAGAGCCCCAAGCTGGACAATTCATGTTAGAAAACTAGCTTCCTGCCTTCCTGCTATAAATTTTTAATATGTGTGGAGTTAATACCTACGGATTTTTTTTTTTTTTTCAACAACTGCTCATGAAGATTGAGAAACAACTGAAAGCATTTGCTTATAGCAGGGAATTCATACAACAAATGAAGCAAAGCAGGCGGTTAGAGCAGCCTTTTTTCTGGAGTGTGTCACCCCAAGGGACACACAGCAGGTATGACATACAGTCCTTTTTGGCATGCTTTTGCAAAATGTGTTTGCCTGCTCATATCATCAGAGAGATTTTCAATACTGATTTCAGCTCCTTTGGTATCTGCCTCATCATAATCCCTTTAAAAAACACAGTAGGATATTTAAGTTCTTGGATGACATGTTGGTTACGTCACCTATCCTGGGCACCTTCCTATTTTTTACAGAGCCCTTTAAAAACAGAGTGGCATTTTGAAAGTCTCTCTGTGATCCAAAAAGTTGACTATTTTTTTTTAAAGTTGAAAGTATCTCTGTAATCCAAAAAGTTGGCTATTTAAAAAAAAAAATTGCTGAGAACCCTGTGGTGAAGCAAAATCCTGTTAGTCGGCGGGGGGCATTATGGGTAGGTGAGTCGCTTTTGTAGGTTTTACAGCATGTGGGCTGATGAGGAGAGATGGTCCTCAGAAACAGAAATTCTGGGTGACTTTTCCCAAGAACAAAAGAGACCTACTAATGCATTCTGCACTGCAAAACAATGGCATAAGAATTATACTCCTCAATAAATCAGAAGGATTGATGTTCCAGAGGAGTTAAAGGATTTAGGTGAAACAGGTATGATCGTCAAGTTTGTTGTTTTCAGGGTATTTTGAATCTCTAGTAAAATTGCACAACTCAACTTTGCCTGTTGAGTTGCCAGAAACTTTATTAAGGTAAGGGACTCCTCTGAGGTCAGTTCTTTGGGACTTGGTTAACCTGGGAAATTTCTTCAAAGCTGTGCTAATACAGTGTTTAAAGGCTAAAGACTGAGACACTCTAAATGTAAAGAATTAAAATAAGTTTTTTCAGAAATTCCTTCTTTTCCTCCCTCACTCCTCTCACCCCTCTACCCACAAACACACCAGTATTTAAATAAATTCAGAGCTTTGGTGTGCCTCTGAATTTCTACCTGATGTTTGTAATGCATATCCTGAGATTACTGGTTTGGAGCATTGCTTTGGGAATAATCGGCAGGAACGGCTAGGCTATTTGATTTTATCTTTAGACTCTTAAATTCTATTTGCAAATCAATTTCAAAGAGGTTTGATTTGAGGAGGTAACATGGGAGAGATAATGTCCGTATGAAAAATTCAGCGAAAATGTATCACCGTGTCCTCACTGAAGACCATTTGCTATCGGTGGAGAAACAGTACGTTGCAAAAAAAGTGAATTGACAATGAGTTCCACCCATGAATTGATTGGAAAATATTATTTGTTCCTAGAAAACAGGGAGCTCTGATTATAAAAGAAAGAGCTTCTTGAGCCTCTTTCCTTCTTATTGGTTGCCTCAGTGTTGAATTTAATAAGGCACAAACAACTAGGAAGAGAATAGGGAGTGACAGGCATAGAGCAGTAAGTGTAATATACAGCGAGAGAGGCGAATTCATCACGCAGGAACACTTTCTTGGTAGAGAGAGAAAGCATTGCTGTGTAAAATGGGATAGCTTTGAAGGAATTCCAAGTCTTTATTTTTGGCCATTCAGCTGTAGACTTGGGTTTCACAGGACTCGTGTTAGGTTTAGAGGTTATGAAATACTGTTTTCCAAATGGAAATATATGACTTGTAATCTTGAAGAAAAAGAAAGTGAAGAAAAAGGAATGCTGCTGGCCAAGGCATCAATAATCCTGTTACTCCGAGGTCTGTAATGATCACCCGAGGGCAGTAGCTCATTCTCCGGCTGGCTTTCCAACCCTCTTTATGTTTTTATTTAAAAACCTTCAGTTCTTTTAAGCTATGTCCTAACAACCTATGTCCTAGTATGTACATAGATTTGTCATTGGAAAGGTCATATTACACATGGCTTTTAAGCTATTTCTACCATTGTCTGCATTTCTCCACCTTTAAAGATTATCAGCTATCTCTTGACAGTATTTCAGTTTTAGTTAAGAGAGGCTAGATTATGCTGCAATAACAAATTAATCCCGAAATCCCAGTGGTGTAACATAAAGGAAGGTTTATTTCTGGCTCATGGAACGTGTTCAACCCAGGTCGTCAGGGGGCTTTGCTGATTGTAACTATTCAGGGACCCCAGCCAATGGAGCCTCCAGCATCCTGTGACTACCCCAACCAGAACATGTTACATTCTTAGTGAAGAGAGATTGGGGAATTAAACATGGATTTTCCCCTGATTTAACCCTGCAAAGAAATACTTTGGGGCCACTGGGTGGCTCATTTTGTTGAATATTCAGCTCTTCATTTCGGCTCGGGTCATGATCTCCCGGTTGGGGGATGAGCCCTGCGGCCAGCTCCACATTCTGCGCTGAGTTTGCTTCTCTCCCTCTCCCCTTGCCCTCCCCTAAGCTCTCTCTCTCTGAAATAAATCTTAAAAAAGAAAGAAAGAAAGAAAGTTTATATTTTCTCATGAACCCCTTTGGGTACAGCTAATCACGTGGTTCCGCCCAACCATGAGAAGTTGAGACGTGCAGGCATTTCTAAGCTCAGGACAACTGGATGAAACTAGTAGCAAATATAATGAAATCTACCATCATTAGACTTTCTTACGGCTTTATTCCTCCTCCATAAAGCCTGCCCTGATCAATTCAGCTCAAAGCAATAACCTGTCCCTTCGAAGATCTGTTAACCCTGGTGTATACCATTCATTTGGCCCTTAGCTTTCACTGTCTTTGATTTGTTAATATATTATTTAGGCATGTAAGTGAATATCAGTAAATATTTGCATCTTTATGACAAGTTTCCTGTATTTGACTCTGAGTTCCTTGAAAACAGACAATAGACGGTCCTTGCATCACCCAGCCTGCCTCGCATATCCAGCAAATGTTGAATGAATGTAGTTTATGGGTGAAGCCTATATTCAGAAGGAGGGAAATACATAAAAAGCAAATTTGCTAATGTAATTTATTCCAACCAGGTGTAACAGCTTACTGACAGGAGGAGGCGTTCATAACATATTAATCAAGGGTCCCTGCACTCTTTCTCTGGTCACTGAAAAGGCTATGTGGTCACTTGGTGCTGAGTGCCAGGCACACCCTGTGATTGTGATAGAACATGTTCAATTTTTCTGGCTTTTGCTCAATTGGGGGGAAAAAAAAGAACCCCAAAGAGAAGAGACCCTAGAGTTGAGGAAAATGATTTTAGTAGTCAAAGGGGAAGAAGAAAAGTCACAAGAACTCATTTGATCAATAAGCGTGAGAAGGGAGAATGCAACAACGTATGAGAAGTGGTGCTTGTGTGCAAAAGGCTTACAGCCTGGGTGCTAAAAGAAGACATAATTATGGTGAGAGAGCTACATGTATGGAGCAGCATGAAAGATGTTTCATCTGTAGAGTTGCCACTGGACAAAGCTTGCAAAACCTTCTGTGTTAGTTATCGAATCCTGCATAGCGAATTCCAGCAAACTGCCTTAACTTAAAACTGCAATACACATTAATTATCTCATATGACTTCTGGGGTCAGGAATTAGGGACAGGCTTAGCTGGGTGGTTTTGTTTCTAGTTCTCTGTTAGCCAAGTCTACAGTCATGGGAAGGCTTGTGTCTCATTTACATGGCTGCTGGTGGTGGGGGTTGTTGAAGGGAAACCTCCATTGTGGCTCCTCTCTATGGGCTACTTGAGTATCCTTATTATGTGTTGACTGGCTTCCTCCAGAGAGAACAAGCTAAAAGCTTTAATGTCCCTTAAGACCCAGCCTTGGAAACACCTTTTCTGCAATATCCTATTGGTTACACAGGTCAGTCCTATTCTGTGTAGGAGATGCCTGCCTAGAGGTGAAAATTACTGGATGCCATCTTAGAGCTGGATATCAGACCCTCCATGCTTTTGTGAAGGGAAAATCAGGTTAAAAATAAATGTCAAGGGGTGCCAGGGTGCCTTAGTCGGGTAAGTGTCTGGCTCTTGATTTCGGCTCAGGTCATGATCTCAAGGTCATGAGATTGAGCCCCAAGTCAGGCTCTCTGCTCGTTTGGAGCCTGTTTAAGTTTCTTCCCCTCCCTGTGCCCCTCCCCCCCAACCCCCACATATTCACTCTCTCTCTCAAAATAAAATTAAACTGAATAAAGAGAGAAAAAAAGAACAAAGGAAAGAAATGAATGTCCAGTACATTCAATTCTAGAGACTGGAGAAGAGAAGTTTGAACAAATTAACCCTGGGAATCTTCCAGGCAGAAATATGGGGCCTCTGGGAAATGAGGGTATGCCTATCTGACTCAGTGTTTCTAGCTGGGCAGACTTCCTTTCTTTTTTTCCTTGCCCTATACTTCTCTGAGTCACTTAGCCAGAACAGGATGATTTTGACAATTAAAAAAAAAAAAAGACCCAGAATTGTATGGAAAAGAACTCTGACTTCCCTCTAAGTGAACCTCATTTTGTGGAAAGCTTAGCTGTTCAGACTGTATACTCTTAATTCTTCTGGGAACAAGTGGATCTCTTTGGGAAGAAATAAATGTTAGTTTTATCTGTGAAAAGATGTGGTGCCCTCTCTTTGCTTCAGTTTCATAATCTGTAAAATGGGGATGACCATGCCTTCCCGGGCATCATGAGTCTTCAGCGACCTAGAAGATGTGAAATACCTAGCACAGAGCTTGAAACAGAGCTGGTGATTAATAGCTGCCTGGTCTTGACTATTGAGAATCTCTTGGTATAAAGTCTCCAGGTACTAAGTGGAATGGGATACATATAGATGATTAAAACAAAAATTCAGAACCTCATAAGACCCCACAATAGATCTATTTAATTATATAAATTAAAGATAAACTGAATCACATTAGGCATTTCTAAGAAATCACTACTTTTACCTAAATAAGTATTTTTTTTTCCCCCAGAGGAAATCTCTACAATGGTGCAAATGTTTCCTATGTGTGCTGAATAGTACAGTGGCCATGAGCCTCATGGCTAATGAACACTTGACCATAAGACTGGTGGGACTGGGGTGCCTGGGTGGCTTACTTGATTAAGTGTCTGCCTTCGGCTCAAGTCATGATCCCAGGGTCCTGGGATTGAGCCCCTCATTGACTTTTTGCTCATCAGGGAGCCTGCATCTCCCTCTCCCTCTGCCTGCCACACCCCCTGCTTATGTTTCCTCTGCCTCTCTGTCCGTCAAATAAATAAAATCTTAAAAAAAAAAAAAAAAAAAAAAGGCTGGTGAGACTAAGGAATGAAACTGTATTTAATTTGACTTTATTTGAATTTAAATAGTTGCATAATGATGAGCAGCTACCATAGTAAATACCACAGATTACAATGCCTAATGCATGTGATGATTCTGTATCAGGCAAAAGAATGGAAGAGTATTTGAGTTTTTGATCAACAAATACTTTCTTTTCAATATGCCATGTTTATCTACTGATTTGAACAGTTGGTTTGTTGCTATCAAGAAATTTTCCCCAAGTTAACATACAGATTTACTGCCTATTTTGTTTTGAACTAAGATGATTCAGAACCTGAGCAGTAACTGTATGTATGGCTTTGGATATGAAGAGCTTTACAGATGGAAGATAGAGCTGAATTCTTGCAGGCATCTGCACTTTTTCCTGGTTTCCTTGGAATCAATAGAATCTTTTAGGATTTCACTGTATTTTCAATGGTATTTTCTAAGTTGTTTTAGTAAGTATCATTACACTCAAGGGCTATGTATTGGGTGCCTAAGAGTATCCACCAATATCCCCTCAAACAATCATATTCAAGTATTTATATTGCAAATCATATTCAAGTTGCTGGAAATTATTTGCCTTCTCATGCTCTTAATTGGTTCTTTTGATAGCTTCAGAATGAAATCAAACAACTGATTCATTCAAGACCTTCAAATTAGGACAATGAATGCTTCAATCTCATCTGCCATCAGTCCTTCTTCACCCTGATATCCTCTTTTGTTCCTTGGATTTGCCATGCCATGCCATGCCATGCACATTTTCCCCAAATCTGTGGCTTTACTGATGATATTTCCTTCTGCTGTCCCTTCTTTCTTTGATAAAGGTACCCTTCCCAAATCTAAGCCCTGTTCAGGAGCCACCCCACTCTTCTGCATTGAGAGAGAGCACAGTGTTGTGTGTAAAAGCCTGGGCCCTGGAGTTAGAACCCCTGGGTTAAAATCCCAGCTCCATCACCTCCTGACTGTGATTTGGGCCTGATTTCTGCACCTACCTGTGCCCCAGCTTCTTCTTCTGCAAAATGGTTCTACCTCATTGGCTTGTAAAGATGAGTGAGACAAGTATTCAATAACTGTTAGCTGTCATTTTTATTCCTTGCTCCGTTATCCTGCATTCATAGTTTTATCATATGTATTATTAAAGTTGTGTTAAAGTTCTTAGTACATCCTCTGTTTTATTGTTGGCTTTACGCATTTCTAGCCTCTATTTCCGTTACGAGCAATTAGAAGTAAAGGACATTATCTTTTTCACTATTGTATCCTTAACACCTCACCCAGGGACTAACAAAGAGGAGGTGCTCAATATTTAGTTTTGAACAAATGAGTGAACAGAGGAATGAATTCATTTATTCCACAAATGAGCACCTATCAAATACTTAGCAAACCTGAGACTGATGAAGGAAAAGACATAGTATAATATTGACTTTCTTCAACCTATTCTCTCATGCAATATTTAAGGCATTAGTGGTGTATTAGTTTTCTATTGCTGCTGTAATAATTTTCGTGAACTTCATATGTTGGCCAAAACCAATATACATTTACTACAGTTTCTGTAGGTTAGATCCAATATGGATCCTGTGAAGCTAAAATCAAAGTGTCAGCAGGGCTGTGTTCAATTCTGGAGGCTCTTGGGAAGAAACCACTTCCAAGCTCAGATTGTTGGCTGAATTCACTTCTTTGTGGCAATAGGACTGAAACCCTTCTTTCCTTGCTGGCTGTTTGCTGGGGATGACCCTGAGCTCCACCTGGCCTCTCTTCGGTCCTCACATGTGGCTCCTAACTCTCAGAACTATTATGACACATCTAATTTCTCATGTTTGGAATCTCTTACTTCCCATCAGCAACATCTCTTCTTCATCTTCTTCTACCATCTCTTTCTGACTGACTTGTCTACCTTCCACTTGGGCTCTTAAAGCCTCATGTGACTTCATTGGACAACTCAGGTAATCCAGGATAATCTCCCCACATGAAAGCCATCAGTCTAGTAATCTAAATTACACCTGCAGAATCCCTTCAAAGAAACACCCGAGTAAGAAGAATTAAGATGCCCTCCAGGGGCATCTTAGAGTTCTGCCTGTCATGGTGGTCAGGTAGTAGCTATGTTTAGGCTGTTAGAAAAGTCTGCCATATTTTTATTTACCTTTCATCTAAATGAGAGCAGGACAATGTCTGTTTTATTCACCATTTTCTGTTAAGCACAGTGCCTGTCATATTGTAAATATTCTATATGTATTTGATAAACACACAAACTCCCTATACCCTGATGTTTAGTTTTCTTTGTAGAAGAGGTAATTTTGTTCTAGGCTACCAAAATGATCAAAGCAGCTTCTTATTTTTACTTTTGTAAAAAATTATTGTTTATTTTGATTTTGACTTTGTTCTTTGGTATCTTATAACTCTGGATGTATCACTTGAACCCTTGTCTTCTTCTAAGTTTTGGTGCCATTTAACATTTGCTCCTAAAAAATATCCTGGATCTACATTTGGAACTTCGGGACTATGATTATAAAGGGGTTGTGAGGAACCAGACTGTCAGTAATGAGGATGGTGAGGACAACAATGAAGTTGATCTTCCAGTTTTCCACTAGGGGTAATTTTGCACCCCCTCTCACCCTGGTGACATTTGGCAATGTTTGGAGATAGTTTTGGTTGTTCACAATTAAGGGAGAGGTTCCTATTTGCGTCTGGCTGTTAGAGGAGGGCCACGGCTTAACATCCTGTGATGCATGGGACAGCCCTCCATAACAGTGACAAAGCCCAGAGTATCAGTGGTGCGTGGTGGTGCCACCTTACCCTGAGGTAACTAAATAGAAAAAAAAAAAGTTTGTCTTATTGATTCAGAATCCGTCCCACGTGTGTCTCAAGTGCGGTTCTCCTGGGAGATTATCTCCCGGGATCTTTGTAGTTCTAACTTCTTCAGCAGGTAGCCATCAGGTTTATTGAGAAAGGAAAAGGAAACTGTAAAAAACAGAGCCTGAAAGATTTCTGTGGGCCCTTCCAGCAAGGGGTGTACCTCACTTCTGCCGTATTGCATTGATCCGGATCCAGTCACCTGGCCCCACCCAAGGGTCTCGGAGCTGGGAGCCCTGGCCAGTGGTGGGCCTGGATGAGCACGAACGGTCTCTGCCAGAAAGCATGACAGCCCCAGCAGCAACATTAATACCAAAGATATGTAACATTTACTGAGCTCTTGCATTGTCAGGCATGCATAACCTAATTTGTCTAATGGTGAAACTGAGGCTCAGGGAAGCCAAATACCTCGTCCAATTCATGTAGAGTTGGGGAGCTCTAGGGGAGCCAGGTCTATCTTACACCAAAGAAGATGCGCTTACCCACTTCTGGATGGGCTAGCTGGGGCAGGCGTGGAAGGCTGCACTTAGTTGGGCTTCATTTTTAGGGCGTAGAACCTACAGCTCTAGGCACCGTGAATGCAGAATGTTGTTTGAGTTTCTAAAACTGCTTAAGCCATCATTCCTGAAGAGCTGCTGAAATCCTTTTCAGGGAATATCAATATACAGATTGCATTCCAAGTTTTTGTCTGGATCACAAAAGAATAGACAGGAAGAGATGAATATCATGGGTGAAGGCTATCGTAGTGCTTTTAAATCATCCTGTTGCACTTAGGCATTGCAGCCTGTGATTATATATATTTCATATAAGCCTTCAGTAGTCCAGGGGGACCGCTAGCCAGGGTAATGAGCACTGCTAGGAATCCTGACAGCAAACTCTAAATGGTTTCAATGCCGCAGAATTTCAAGAAAGTGGGCCTTTCTTTAAGTGAATGGCTTTTCTGTCCTATTTGGGTAATTTATTCTTATTCGTCTTATATTAGTGGCAAGCCTTGTGTCACATGTCATAGTTATAATAAGGCACTCACCCAAGCTTGCATTTAGGGGTAGAAAGCACTTTGGGTATTATTGTCATGGAACAAGATGGAAGAGAGAACAGATCAAGGCCATGCTGGTAGAGAAAGCAGTATCAGTGGGTGAGAGGTGTGAGCAAGGTTCAGAGCCTTCCTCTCGAATGTCGGGGCAGTGCTTTGCTGGAATGTTCTAATCAACTTTCCAGGGTCTGAAAGCTGGTCACAGATGTGATAGTTCTGAATGCTGCTGCTTTCATTATCGGCTTCTGCTCCGACCAGATCATAGCACAAAATTCTCAATGAGTTCTCTTTTGTGCCATTAAAATTGAACTTCTAATTTTATTGCTTAAAAGCTTTTATTATTTTTTTTAAAAATGAAAACAATCCTCTTCCTCTTTCCTATCTCCTCGTCTGCTGAACACTGCCTTTCTCTTCATTTTTTTTTTTCTTGTAAGAATGTCTGCTTTATCACACAATTTTAGACCTTTGATTCAAGTACCCTTTCAGAAAGTGTTTTCTGCATCACACCATGTGTGAAGAAGCACTGTGCTGGGCATTGGGCCAGGGTAGTGACTGAGATATACAGCCACCTACCTGCAAGGAAGCCATGTGCTCCTGGTGAGCACAGGTACTTTGGGGCCACAAATAACAATAGCAACATCCATAACAATACTGTGTAACATTTAATAATCTTTTACAGTTTCAATCCAGTCATATTTATATTCTGCCTCTGATAATAATGGCCAGATTATCAAAGAACCTCCACTGATGTTCAGTCCATGCTCATTTCGTGGCAAGCACTGGGGTAAGGACTTTCCATATATCATGTCAGTTAATCCCCATAAGCCCCTACTGGAAAGGTTTTATCATTTCACAGATGATGAGACCGAGGCTTAGAGAAATTAGAGGTTTATGTCAGATCATACAGCTGAGAAGTACAAATGCTGGGATCCAAATCCAGGACTAACTCCTTCACTTGTGCTCTAAATTTGGTTGTACAGAACCACAGGCATGTTTGGAGGGATACTGACTTTCCCTTGATTTCTAACTGGAATAGAAAAGGATAAAGGTTTATCCCACTCACGAAAACCATCTTTAATAAGTGTTTTGTCTTCATTAATTTATCATGAGTCTGTTTTTCATGTGTCCTTGAACTGTTGAGAGCCCTCCCTTCCAAGATGGCATCAGCATAATGGTAAGTTACCTCTGGTCATTCAGTGTGTATATATGGAAGCTAAGTTATATGCCAGAATCTGTAGAAGAGACAGACATGGTCCTTGCCTTCATGGCTCTTACAGTTTAGAGGAGAAGACAGTGATTAACCAATTAATCCCAAGTGTCATGAATATTAAAAAGGGAGAAGAAGAGAGTGCTGTGGGAAGTATACCACATTGGCTTTGGAGTAGAGAGTGGTGAGGGATGACCTCCCTGTAAAACTGAGTATAATCTCAGAAGCCAAGTGTGAGTAGCCATTAGATAAGTGAAGATGCCCGTGGTATTGTGTGGGCTTGCAGCCTCAGAGAGTAGGATAGAATCTACCCACTGAAGGAAGATGCCAGGTGGGGCATGGAGGGGATAGTGTGGTAGGAGATAAAGGGGGTGAGATGGGCAGGGGCAGATCACGAAAGGCCTTGTGGCTGCTGGTAAAGTTTTGGAGTTTTTATTGTTGTTGTTAATCACAAAAGCAATGGTGAGCTATTGCAGATCTTTAGGGAGAGGAAGGGTATGAAATACTTAAATTATTAAAAGATCACTTTGGCTGCACTTTGGCTAGAGAAGGAGTTAAACAGAGGAAAACCAGAAGCTGAGAGAGAAGTCTGAAGTCTTGCCCGAAGTTGTAATTCTGCAATCCTTGGATTTGGCGAATCAGCCCTTATTCCTGTATCTGTGCCTTTTGTAGTTTTGAAGACATCAGTTATATCGCCATCTGACCCACCTCTGTCCACTCAGAAGCAAACTTTTTTGCTTTGGATGCATTACCGTTTTGGTTGATGCCTTCAGGACATTTCCATCACAGTTTCCCTGCCCACCACCACAGGCTCTGCCAAATTAAATGTGGAGAACAGTCTCCTTTTAGTCTTCATCAAACACTTTAACTGACACACCCTGAAGATTACAACTTAATTTTGCTCCTCTAAGCCAAGGTGATGCATCTTCCCACCAAAAATAATAAGACTCTTTAAGCTTATACCCTCACGTTACCTAGCATGAAATTTATCTGATTCTTTGCTTTTCTTGCTTGCTTTTACTTCTTTTGGTTTGGTTTCACCTTGATTCTAGCTCATTTATCTTGTCAGTCTTAGATGAGGAGTTCCTTAAGGCTGGGAAGAGGAGAACATATAACCTTCTATGCTGTGGCAGGTCCACTGAGTACGAGAACCATAAGGGGGTGCCATAAAGATAAAAGAGTGAATGTCATTACTTTTACCCCGTAAGAAGTAGAGGTTGATGTTAGCGTGGTGTCTGAATTAAGAGTGCTTTCAGCTGCAAGTAACAGAAGACTTAAGTAATATTGGCTTAATTCATAAAGATAGTTATCTGCTTATAAGACCACGGGAGGTAGAAGCTTCTAGCATTAGTTTGATAGCTCAGTGATGTAATGAAGAGCCTAGTCTCTTTTATTCTCATGGTCTTTCCTCTTTTGGCTTATTGCTTCATTGTCATGGTTATCTCATAGCTACCGTAGTTCCAAACACAAAGTTTCTATGTGACAAAACAGGAAAGAAGAGGCATGGATGTGAGGTGGTGTTCTCCTCATACAGCTCTGGCTTTTTCTCAGACATGAAATCGTTCATGGAAGCCCCTATCTATTCCCATTCATTGGTTAGGACTAGTTCACAATCTCATTACTGAAGATCAGTTAATGGCTAAAGGAAATAGCATTGCCATGATTGGCTTAGACCAGTCATAACCTGTTATCTGAAGCTGGGCATGTTGCTGTCCTTCAACATTTTGGTTCCGTTAGGAAAGAAGGAGAACAGATATTGTCATGTTTGCATTAAGAAATGATAATTATAAAATTACTAAATTAGGGTCTAAGAGGAAGACATTGCAGGCATTTTCAGAGATAAGGAAATGGAAGCTAATGAGGTGACTAGCTCCCTAGCTCCCTGGTACAAAAGCAATTTTGAATAATTCCTTTAAGCCTCCCAGATGTCTAGAGACCCTTAGAGACCCTTAGCCTTTCTCTCATTCCACATACACACCTGTGTGCCAGATATTAGTGGTTTCCTTTCTGAGATCCATTTCCTACCCTTCCCTTCTAACATTAAAATCGGATTTCATTTGGACCAGCAGTGTCCAGTTTCCCACAGTCCCTTACAGTTAGGAGACACTGTGTGATCCATTTCCGGCTGGAGAGATGTATGTGAAAGTCACCAGATGGAACTTCCTGGATAGCTTTTAGAAATGGATGGACTCCACTGACACATTCCCTTTGTGTTTTGCCCTTTGCTGTTTCCCCCTTCTTTCCTAGAGTGAGGCTACCATGGCTTGGTGGTGCAGCAGCATCCAGGACAATAAAAGTGAAAGCTCCACCTAAGGATGGCAGATCTAAAAGATAGAAGGAGCGTGGGACATTAAAGACACAGTAAGGCGCCATCTTGGTACCAGATGGCTTACTTTCAGACATCTTGCTACATGGAAAAAAAAAAAAACTGACAGAAAAGAAAGCTCTGTAGGTTTAAATCACTCTTGGGCTGCTGTTGACGTTGGGATTGCCTACAGATAAAGCACTTCAAACCTGGAAGCACGGCACAAGGGAGTGAAAACACACGTGTTAGTCAGGGTCGTTAACTGCCAAGGAAAGTCTAAAACACTTTCTGTGACAAAAGTTAGGGAAAGAGGGGAGGTGAAAAATAGAACTGGCCTGACACGAGTATGAGATATCCCAGTGTTCCAGCACTTCAGGCTTAGTCATTTGGTTCGTCAGTTTTATTAGGTTGCCATATGCTTTGTGGGAGCCGGAGACTTCAGCGGCCGGATGATTGGGATGAATTACAAACAAGCAGTTTACATTCTGGTCCCACTGGTGCATCTGAGCATTTACACTTCCTTCAGCCTGGTTGTTATTATTATTATTATTATTTTAAGATATTTGGATATTGTGTTTGCTTTTGTTTGGTGTTATGGTTTTTTTTTCACACTAAGGTAATTGGGCCCCAAATTAATTTTACAGAGAGATGTCTTTGCTGTCTGTATTATTGAGGACATTGAGGAAGAGATGATGTTTAACATATTTGGAGGGTGGAAATTGAACGCTTGTTTGTATATGGAGCAGAAAATACACTGGAAGTGAACACTAATGCAAAAACAAGTCTTTCACTATTAGTGTTTATAATACATCAAAAAAATAGGTACTTCTTTGTCTTTCAGAAAGTTCAGGTTTGCTAATTAGTGGATAAATAGATAAAAGATGTAATGAAGCACATGGTCAAGTCTATCATTAAATCAACTGACATTTTATCCTCAAACCAGAACTGCATTATAACACACCAACAGGGGTGACATTTGCTTTCCCCCCAAATTTATTATCCTTTCTTTATGTTTGGGTCCTTTCAGGTGCTGCTTTGGGCACTTACAGTGGGCTGAATGGCCTTCTGCAATGTTCATTTTGAGTGCTTGTGAAGGTCGTCTGTGGAGATCAATAAAAAAAGGAGTAAAGAAATTGAATATGGAATTAGTCATGTTCTGGGGGCTGTAGCTTCCCAGTTATACATAGTGAATGTTGTATAATGACCTTCTGAAAATTACTTTAAAAAAGCAATACAAGAGATGGGTCTATCATGAACATCAGAATCTATGCCTGTAGGATGATGAATTGTTATTTAAAAGAAAAGGCTGGTTATATCATTGGGTACTTGTGCTTTCAGAGACAACTTCCAGAGTTAGCATCATGCGTGATTCAGGGAGTACCATGTCTCAAACCAAGAGTAACAGATGTGCTCTGGAACACTCTGTTGAAGGAATAAAAGGCAGTGAAGACATCCATGCCAGAGTTTGAATTAAATGTATTCTTTTAAACATCCACTTAATGAAATAAAAAAACAGAAGTAGATGTTTGAACTATTTTTTATATATCCCTACAATTTTTAATGTATAAGCTGACCATCCTCCCTTTTGAAGATTTTAATCTTTTCACTGAGAAAATGGAATATTACTTTAAATTTAAGATTGCCCTATAATTGGCATTACTAACCAGTCTTTCCAACTTAGTCTCACTAAATCCTTCATTGATGTTTTACATTTTAATATATAAAAAGTTTTAAACACCTAAAGAGCGTTCCAGGATGAATGATGGAGTGCCATATGCTAACTCATGGAAAGACTTTATATCGTTCATAAAGAGACATACAGTTAGATACCTACCTGATAAAGGCAGTGATTAATCTTGGGGGTTTGAGTTTAACCCTTGTAATAGACTGGGTTCTCCAGAGAAACAGAACCAATTGGATATATGTAAATTTATTATAACGAATTGGCTCATGT
Source organism: Mustela erminea (assembly GCF_009829155.1). NCBI lineage: Eukaryota > Metazoa > Chordata > Mammalia > Carnivora > Mustelidae > Mustela > Mustela erminea. The sequence continues at coordinate 29,227,199 of NC_045614.1, read as the reverse complement.
AATTATGGAGGTGACAAGTCCCAAGATCAGCAGCTGGCAAGCTGAAAACTCAGGGTGGTTTCAGTGATATAGTTCCAGTCTGAGTCCAAAGGCCTAAAAACCACTAGAGGCAATGTTGTCATTTTAGTCTAAAAGTGGGCCAGCTCAAGTCTTAGGAAGAGCCAGTGTTTCAGTTTGAGTCTGAAGGCAGGAAAAGACACTTATGTCCCAGCTCAACACAGTCAAGTAGGAGAAGTTCCTTCTTAAATGGGGGAGGGTCGGCCTTTCTTCTATTGGGCCTTCAGCTTTTTGGATGAGGCCTATGTACACTGGGGAGAGCAGTCTTCTTTACTTAGCCTATCAATTTATTTATTTATTTTAAATTTTAATCCCAGTGTAGTTAACATACAGGGTTGTATTAATTTCAGGTGTACACTATAGTGATTCAACAATTCTATACATTATTCAGTGCTCACCATGGTAAGTGTACTTCTTAATCCCCTTCATTTACTTTCCCTGTCCCTCTGGTAATCATCAGTTCTTTCTCTGTAGTTAAGAGTCTGTTTTCTTATTTGGTCTCTTTTTTGTTTTCTTTGTTTTGTTTCTTAAATTATACATGTAAGTGAAATCATATGGTATTTGTCTTTCTTTCACTGACTTATTTCACTTAACATGGAACCCTCTAGATCCCTCCATGTTGTTGCAAATGGCAAGATTTCATTCTTTTTTATGGTTCAGTAATCTATCTTTCTTTCTTTCTTTCTATCTATCTATCTATCTATCTATCTATCTCACATCTTTATTCAACTGTTGATGGACACTTGGGCTACTTTCACAATTTGGCTATTGTAAATAATGATGCAATAAACATATAATAACATAACATATAACAATAATTCATATCTTTTTGAATTAAAGTTTCTGTAAATACACATCTAGCATTTCTGATTTTAATTTTTTGAGGAGCCTTCATACTGTTTTCCACAGTTTATTTTGTATATGGTACAAGAAAGTGGTCCAGTTTCATTCCTTTGCAAGTAGCTATACAGTTTTCCCAAAATCATTTGTTCAAGGACTGTCTTTTTCCCATTGTACATTCTTGCCTCGTTTGTTGAAGATTAATTGACCATATAATTGTGGACTTATTTCTGGGCTCCCTATTCTCTTTATTGATCATGTGTCTGTTTTTGTGCTAGGACCATATTCTTTTGATTAGTATAACTTTGTAGTGTATCTTGAAATCTAGGGTTGTGATCCTTCCAGTTTTGTTCTTTTTCAACATTGCTTTGGCTATTTGGGGTTTTCTCTGATTTTGTACACATTTTAGGATTATTTGTTCTAGTTCTGTGAAAAGTGCTGGTGGTATTTTGATAGAGATTGCATTAAATCTTAGATTGCTCTGGGTATGGACATGTTAGCTATTTGTTGTTAAGATCTATGAGCATGGAATATCTTTCTATTTCTTTGGGTTATCTTCAATTTCTTTCATCAGTGTTTTACAGTTTTCAGAGTACAGGTCTTCCAGCTCCTTGGTCAAGTTTATTCCTAGGTATTTTATTATTTTTGTTGTAATTGTAAATGGGATTAACTTGTCTTTCTGCTACTTCATTATTTTTTTGAGATTTTTCTTGCTTTTTGAGGTAGCCCTGAATTGCTATAAAGTTCCCTCTTAGAACAGCTTTTGCTATTCTAAGGACTTTGGATTGTTGCCTTTCATTTTCATTTGTTTCCATTTACATTTTGATTACTTCTTTGATTTCTTGGTTGACCCATTCATTGTTTAGTGGGATGCTATTTAAACTTCATGCTTAGGGTTTTTTCCAGATTCTTTTCTTGTGGTTGGTTTCTAGTTTCATAGTGTTATGGTCAGACAAGAATGTTTGATATCACTTTATTCATTTTGTATTTATTGAGACTTGTTTGGTGGCTTAATATGTGATCTGTTTTGGAGAATGTTCCATTTGCATTTAAGAATGTGCATTCTACTGTTTAGGATAGAATGTTCTGAATATATCTGTTAGAACCATCTGGTCCAATGTGTCATTTGAAGACACTGTTTCCTTGTTGATTTTAGATGATCTGTCCAGTGATAAAAGTGGGGTATTAAAGGACCCTACTACTATTGTATTACTGTTGATTATTTCCTTTATGTTTGTTATAATCTACTTTGTATATTTGGGTGTTCCCATGTTGGGTACATAACAACATACAGTTGTTATCTTTTGCTGGGTTGTTCTTTTAATGATTATATAGTGTCCTTCTTTGTTTCTTGTTATAGTCTTTGTTTAAAGTCTATTTCATCTTATATAAATACTGCTACCCCAGCTTTCTTTTCACTCCATTTGCATGATAAATGCTTTTCCGCCATTTTAATCTCAGTCTGCATGTGACTTTAGGTTTGAAATGAATCTCTTACAAGTAGCATATAGATTGGGTATTGCATTTTTTAAAAGATTTTATTTATTCATTTATTTATTTGACAGACAGCGATTACAAGTAGGCAGAGAGGCAGGAAGAGGGAGGAGAGGGGGAGAAGCAGACTCCCCACTGAGCAGAGAGCCCAACACGGGACTTGATCCCAGGACTCTGGGATCATGACCTGAGCCAAAGGCAGAGGTTTTAACCCACTGAGTCACCCAGGCACCCCTGGGTATTGCATTTTTATCCATTTCATCACTCTATGTCTTTTGATTTAAGAATTTAGTCCATTTACATTCAAGGTAATTACTGATAGGTATGTACTTATTGCCATTCCATTGCTTGTTTTATGGTTGTTTTTGTAGTTCTCTGTTCTTTTCTTCTCTTGTCCTCTTCTCTCACGGTTTGCTGGCTTTCTTTATTGACATTCTTGGATTTCTTTCTCTTTATTATTTATATATCTATTATTGTTCTTTGATTTGTGGTTACCGTTAGGTTTATATATAAAATCTTACGCATATAGCCGTCTATATTAAATTGGTAGTTGCTTACGTTTGAACCCATTGTAAAAGCACTAAGTTTTTACTCCTCCCCCCCCCCACATTTTAAGTATACGGTATCATATTTTACATCCTTTTGTTTTGTAAATCCCTTGACTGATTTTTATACATATACCTAATTTTACTGCTTTTGTGATTCTGACTTTTCTTACTCCTGCTTATGGTCTTTCCTTTCTACTCAGTGAGTCTCCTTTAACATTTCTTGTAGTCCTGTTCTGCAGTTCTGGAGAACTCCTTATCTGTCCTTCTGTTCCTTATGATAGCCATGTTGGATGCAGTATTCTTGGTTGCAGGTTTTTTTTTCTCTCAGCGCCTTGGGTATATCATGCCAATGTATTCTGGCTTGTAAAGTTTCTGCTGAAAAAGCAGCAGGTATCTTATGGGGTTTTGCTTGAGTATAACTGTTTTCTTTTCTCTTACTCCTTTTTTTTTTTTTTTGTTAAAGATTTTATTTATGAGAGAGAGGGAGAACAAGAACACTAGCAGGGGGAGTGGCAGAGAAGCAGCCTCCCCACTGAGCTAGGAGCCCAACACAGTACTCAGTCCCAGGGCCATGGGAATCATGAACTGAGCTGAAGGCAGATGTTTAACTGACTGAGCCACCCAGTTGCTGCATCAGCTATTATTTTTTTCAAATACATTTTTGTGCCCTTTTCTATATCTTTTCCTTCTGGGAGTCCTATGATGCAAACACTATTACACTTGATGGTATCACTGTAATCCCTTAGTCTAGTTCCATGTTTTATTATTATTTTTTTCTCTTTCCTCTTCAGCTTGATTGCTTTCAATTACTCTGTCCTCCAGGTCGCTGATGTGTTTTGTTTGTATGTTTCCTCTATTCTACCGTTTATTCCAACTTGTGTATTTTTCATTTCATTTATTGAGTTCTTCATCTCTGGTTCTTTTTTATGCTCTCTGTCTGTTCATTAAGGATCTCACTGAGGTCCTCCACTCTTGTCTCAAGTCCAGTGAGTATCTTCATGACCATTAGTGTAAATTTTCCCTCAGCCATATTACTTATCTCCATTTCACATAGGTCTCTTGCTGTGATTTTGTTCTATATTTTCATTTAAGACATATTCCTTTGTCTCCTCATGTTGTCTAACTATGCCTTTTTCTGTGTCTTGAGAAATTCAGCTAGGTCTCTTGCTCTTGAAAGTAGTGGCCTTATGAAGAAGAGGTCCTGTTGTGCCCTGTAGTATAATGTCATCTCTTCACCAGAACCTGGCATTTCAGTGGTGTCTCCTATGTGTTTTGCATGCACCCTGCTCTTGCGTGTGAGCCACTTTTTCCTTTAGTACAGTTTTCTGCAATGGTTCTTTGTCTGTTGTGGGCAGGGTTTGGTCACTGTTGTTAGTGGGTCAGTCTGGGGCCAACTTAGGCTTGAGTTGAATTAGACCAGGTGTTTGTAAGAGGTGGGATATCACTGAACTGGAGGTTGGTTTTCCTTGTGTGTTCCCTGAGAAGCTTTTATTGGTGGGCAGGGCCTGCATTCAGACCTGATGTCTGCCTCTAATCCTCCACTGGAACCACAGTGGGATTGTTGTGTGTTTTATTTTCCCCTCTCCCCAGGGTATGAGTCACTTTGGAGTGATGCTGGTCACTGTCAGGGCTGCTTGTAAAATGCCAGGCTTGTGACATGGCTTGGGATGGGCTCTGGGCAAGGGTATATTGGAGGGAGCAGGTCCACAGGAGAACATAGGGGCAGGGTGTGGGGAGCCAGTAAAGTCCATGCAGGTCTTCTGTAGGAGGAAAGCTGCAGCTGCCTGGAAGAAGTCTTTCCCAGACTGCAATGGATGGGTGGGTCCGCAGGAGAATGTGAGGTGGAGTGTGTTTTTAGCAAGCTAGGTGGAAAGTTCATTGTGCATTCGTTCTGGCAGGTGCCATGTAACTAGGCTGGGGAAAGTGGGAGGTGAGTGTCCCCATCAGCTCTTTTGTTCTTGGAGAAGTCTCCTAAAGATCCCTACTTCTCTAGCACGGGCTCTGTGGATTAGTAAATGAGTCTCTTTCACATATGTACTAGGTGGTTTCAAACTGCACTTCTGTGTTGTATCTCAGCATGGCTGTTTGTTTTGCTGTCTCTTAAGGCTAGAGACTGTTTCAGGGGCACAGGAAGAGAGAGAGAGAGTGGCAGGCCTGGTCTCCTCCTCCCCACAGGTATTTTCCTATCTAGGTTAGGTATGAGGAAGTCAAGCACATAAAGGATCAGTTAACTTGCTCAACAAGCAAGTGGCAGAAATAGCATTTAAAAGACAGTCTGTTTGGTACAAAAGCAGATCATACTGCTCTTTTTACAGATCAGGATCAATGAATGAATTTTTTTATTTCTTTCCCTAGAAGATTTTATTCATCTCCCAGAGTAAAAAAAAAAAAAAAAAAAACTCACTTACTCTTGTGGATTGGCCCAATTAATTTCATCATTGAGTTTAGATATTTAGCTGATTTTTAAAAATCATAATAATTCATATTATATATAATATATAATGTATTATATATTTTATATGTAATATATATATATTATGTATATATATATATATATGTATGTATAAATAAATTTAGGTAGAAGTCCAGTAGGAATTCCAATTGTACTCTCTTTGAGTTGAGAGGGGGGAGGTGTCCGATTGCTCAGTTTCCATAGAGGGAACTGACAGCAGTCATAAATGGTAAGGTCTTCCTATCTGTGGTGGTATGGAGAAGAGCCAAAAGCCAAATATTATTCCCCATCAAACATTTTCTCTTTTTCTCTTTCTCCTTTCCTTCTCCTCTTCTGTCCCTCTGCTTCCCAGCCTCTTGCCCAAGGTCTACTTTTTGTTCTTCCCTTACATAAAAGGTTGTGTGCAGTTATCTCTAGTTATAATTACATGGTTTTCCCCTTCAGGAGCCAGTTTTGCAACTGATGATAAAAATATTCGGTCTCCATGGGTAACTGTAGTAAATATATTTTAAAAGAGATGTACTTTCTGTGAAGAGAGGCTCTTAATGATATGTCCAAATTTATGACTGGTTATCTATTCCTTTGGTTCCAAATACTGACCCTCTGTGTGTCCTCAATTTCAATTTAAAAAATATTTATTGACTTCCCAAGTCTGAAAACACTGAACCAAGTGATATTTGGGACTGGGGGGTCTACTAAATAATGTATTAATGTCTGCTCTAAGGTCAGCTTTGTGAACTTCTTTGAAGACAAATGCATTCTATGCAACATTTTAACTGATAAGAATAAAAATGATGGCTACTGTGTTGGACTGCTCACCACATAGCAGACTTATGTGTATTTTACAAAGATTACCTCATTTCAGCCTCACAATAATTTAATTTGGTGAATATTTTCATTCTCATTTTTCAGTCAAGGCAATTGAAACTCAGAAAGGTGCAATAACTCTTAAAGTTAGATCCAAATTAAGTGGAGGCTGGATTTGAACCCCTATCTGTCTAAATCCAAAGCCTGGGTGTCTGATATCCTAAGGACGCCCTGTTAGAATTCTAGGGGGTTGAAGAGTAGCCGTCTTTGGAGAATCTGGCCTGGGTAGAGAGAAGGCGCCATAACGCTGGTCATCACCTTGCCATGTGATGTTAGAGCAGAGGCCTGGTACTAGAGCCTTGGAATTCCAAAGTCCAAAGAGTTCCTCTTAGTTAACCTTGCTAAAAATTCCCTTAGAAAAGGCAGTTGGATAGTAAAGTTCTCAAGAGTTGCTAAATTTGAATATGTAATCCCCTGTAAATGTACAGTAACTCCCTAGGGCCCAGGAAAGTATGAAAATGAGGGGGAGACATAAAAGAGATTCAACTTAAGGGAAACAAAAGAAAGCAAAAATATCTTATGAAAAATAATTGGAAGCAGATTTCAATCAGGAAGCGGAATTGTAAATAGACTCATGCCAAAGGGGGGCCGAAGACAATGATATCTGGATTAGATCATTTAGGAGCTACCCAGAGGCTGCAGCCATAGGCACTCTATAAATTTATGACGATGGTGATGATGGTGTGCAGCAGTAAGTAGGAAGGGCAAACTAGGGAAAAGAGGAAAAGAAAGTGGCTGAGTTGCATTACACCATAAATCCAGGAGAAAAATATTCTCTCTTCAGATGTCAAGGGTAAAATTGTGCCTCGAGTTCTCTATTTCATTTGGTATACCTTATTCCCATAAAGGAGCGCCTGGAGGGAGTTCATATGAGGACCAAAATTGAGTATATCACAAAAATGTCCACTGATAGGAAAATCCATTTGACTTTCCCTCTTGCTGTGGTTTTACTCGAGGCAGAAATTTGAAGGAAGAAGAGAGGGAAGGGGGAAAAAGGACAAGGAAGGAAAAAGAATTACAGTTTCTAGATGTTGTGTCATCCCATTGCTAGTAAGTGCTGGTGAAAGGGACCTATGGATCGATATATTATGTAAGGTAAGAAAAAATGAATTTCATGAGTTCATGTGCTTTCCTGGTAGAGTTGATAGGAATGCATTTTTGAAAAAGAAACAGGCCCTCCTAGTTTGTTCATCTTATGGTTTGAGCCTGATGTAACATGTTGTGGCTTTGGAAAGAGCAGGCCCAGTTAGGGAGTCAGTCTGCTGAGATGTGACCACAGCATAAAGTTGTGCTTCCTGTGGGTAATGGATTCACCTTATGCCCACTCAGAACGCAACTCCTGGGTGAGTTTACCTCTATTCTAAGCTTCAAGTATGCAAATGATGTCTGTTAATCCTGTCATCCCAGCCCAACCGGAAATGCCAGTTTGAAAAGAACAGAAGCAGTTGCCATGATACTCTCTACAAGACTTAAAAGAGCAGTGTGTTTATGGGTCAGGTGAAACAAGGCTTAGAATAAAACCCAGCATATCTATTGAGCATCTTTCTGTGTCAGTCACTGTATCTGGTGTGTGTGTGTATATATATATCCTTATTTAATCTTAATTATGACACACATACCTATTAATATATTAAGGTTATAAAATTTTCATGTTAAAACAACAGAATAGACCCTGTTGGAGGGTTTATACATTTGTATTTCACCACCCGTCCTTGGTGGATATTTGGTAGTCTCTTAAAGACAAAGTTGTTCGAATTCCCAGATATGTGTAGGTTGACTTTTCTGTGCTTCCTTTCTGTAGCCTAGCTCACTTGTTTGTTTCCAGATAGTTACCATCAGGCTTGAATAAACAAAGCAACATAACTCACACCCTACAAGTGTGTAAATGATCTTCAATGTTAAGTTTGACTATATGCAACATTTGCCTTAGGCGTTAGCTTTATTGCTCAAATCCCCCCTTAATGTTAAGAAGATATGATCTACTATAGTGCTATATAGGCTACTTAGATCTTTGAGAATACCTTGGTGTTTCTATTTACTATATATGTATATACATTTTTGAAGCCTCCCTTTTCTCTCATTTTTTCATGTTACCCTTGCTATGTGGTACAATTTATTGGTGACAGGTTTAATTTACAAATACATAACATATTGGTCTGAAGGATGACAAACTTTTAATTTAGTTCAAATTGTTCTTTTATTTTATGTACTTGTTTGAGAATAATAATTACAATGGGGCACCTGAGTGGCTCAGTCGGTTGAGTGTCTGGCTCTTGGTTTTGGCTTAGATCATGACCTCAGGGTTGTGGTATCAAGCCCTGCGATGGCTTCATGCTGAACGTGGAGTCTGCTTGGGATTCTCTCTCTCCCTCTTCCTCTGCCTCCCACTCTGTTCCTTTCCCCCATTCGCACATGCTCTGAATCTCTTTCTCAAAAACAAACAAATAAATAAATAAATAAAAATTTTAAAAGGAATAATAATTACTATGTTATGCTGTATTGATTTTTTTAAATTTTTATTTATTTTTTTAAATTTCTTTTCAGTATACCAGAATTCATTGTTTATGCACCACACCCAGTGCTCCATGCAATATGTGCCCTCCTTAATACTCACCACCAGTCTCACCCAACCTCCCACCCCCCGCCCCTCCAAAACTGTCAAATTGTTTTTCAGAGTCCATAGTCTCTCATGGTTCATAGAGTCCATAGTCTCCATGTCCTCCGTGTTATTTCTTATGCTCCACAAATAAGTGAAACCATATGATAATTGACTCTCTCTGCTTTACTTATTTCACTCAGTGAAATCTCTTCCAGTCCCATCCATGTTGATACAAAAGTTGGCTATTCATTCTTTCTGATGGAGGCATAATACTCCATAGTGTATATGGACCACATCTTCCTTATTCATTTGTCCATTGAAGGGCATCTTGGTTCTTTCCACAGTTTGGTGACTTTGGCCATTGCTGCTATGAACATTGGGATACAGATAGCCCTTCTTTTCACTACACCTGTATTTTTGGGATAAATACCCAGTAGTGCAATTGTGGGGTCATAAGGAAGCTCTATTTTTAATTTCTTCAGGAATCTCCACACTGTTTTCCAAAGTGGCTGCACCAACTTGCATTCCCACCAACAGTGTAAGAGGGTTCCCCTTTCTCCACATCCTCTCCAACACATGTTGTTTACTGTCTTGTTAATCTTGGCCATTCTAACTGGTGTAAGGTGGTATTTCAATGTGGTTTTGATCTGAATTTCCCTGATGGCTAGTGATGATGAACATTTTTTCATGTGTCTGTTAGCCATTTGTATGTCTTCATTGGAGTAGTGTCTGTTCATGTCTTCTGCCCATTTTTTGACATGATTATTTGTTTTGTGTGTGTTGAGTTTAAGGAGTTCTTTATAGATCCTGGATATCAGCCTTTTGTCCTATTGTCATTTGTGAATATCTTCTTCCATTCCATGGGTTGCTTCTTTGTTTTGTTGACTGTTTCCTTTGCTGTGCAGAAGCTTTTGATCTTGATGCACTGTATTGATTTTAAATAATATAATTCAACTAAAAAGTGAAGCATGGGGGCGCCTGGGTGCCTCAAGGGGTTAAAGCCTCTGCCTTCGGCTCAGGTCATGGTCCTGGGATGGAGCCCCACATTGGGTTCTCTGCTCAGCAGGGAGCCTGTTTCCTCCTCTCTCTCTGCCTGCTTCTCTACCTACTTGTGATCTCCATCTGTCAAATAAATAAATAAGATCTTTAAAAAAAATGGAGCATGAAGAGCCCCCATATTCCAGTGGAGGTTATGTCCATATTCTGCTGGGTGATCTGTGTAGCAAAGCATTAAAGCCACTAAGTGCTTATCATTTGCATAAACACCTTATGAAAGATGATTATCATTTAAGTTACAAAGTTGTTCCTTAATTTTCTTCTGACATGTTTGTTTTAGATGCATTGCCTGTAGTTCAAAACTGTATTACTGAGTAGCAACTGTTGCCTCCCACTGTGTCTTTTTTTGTATTTGATACTAATAGACACTTTTATTTTCAGTGTGTTGTCATATAAATTTATTAATTACTCAAGTAGTTTGAAAAGTTGTCCCAGACTTTGACCTGTGAATTAACTAATGGAAATTGTAATAGAAATGGAAATTCATTTAAAGCTGACTGAGGGCTCTTGAAAATGTCTGGGATGATCTAGTTTGTTTCTGGTCTGTGTTTATGACATTAAAAGGAAACCAAAGTTGAGATGTAAATGAATAAACATCAGCACTGGAAGGTATTTGTATAACCTACATAAGTGCTGGGGCCATATCTGGTTCAGTCTTATAATAAGAGAACAAATGAACTTATTGAAAAGTAACTTTTTTTTACATTAAAACAAAACAAACTTTATATTGATTATCAGAAACAAAAAAGTAACATTAAACAGAATAATGTATTCTTGGCCTAGGCTCTTTTTTTTTTTTAACAGCTTACTTTTTGTTGTTGTTGTTTTTGGGAAAAGTAATTTATAATTTTACTTAGGTCTTTTAAAAAATTTTGAGCATTCTTTTATTCATTACACATGACAACTATTCTTTTTTTTTTTCCTCCGTATAATCAGTTCCTGGTTTCATTGATCTCTTCTATTGTTTTTTAGTTTCTATTTCATTTATTTCTACTCTAATCTTTATTACTTCCTTTCTTCTGCTGGTTTTAGGCTTCATTTTTTGTTGTTGTTGTTGTTGTTCTTTTTCTAGCTCCTTTAGGTGTAAGGTTATGTTGTTTATTTGAGATTTTTCTTGTGTCTTAAGGTAGGGCTGTATTGCTAAAAACTTGTCTGCTGTGTTTGTTGTACCCTAAGATTTGGGACCATTATGTTTTCATTTATAGTTGTTTCCAAGTATTTTTAAAAAATTTCTCCTTTGATTTCCTGGTTGACCCATTCATTGTTTAGTAGCATGTTGTTTAATTCCCATGTATTTGTGGTCTTTCCAAATTTTTTTCTTGTAGGTGACTTCAAGTTTCATAGTGTTGTGGTCAGAAAATATGCATGATATGATCTCAATCTTTTTGTGCTTGTTGAGGATTTGTGACTTAGAATGTGATCTATTCTGGAGAATGTCCCGTTTGCACTTGAAAAGAATGTGTGGTCTGTTGCTTTAGGATAGAACGTTCTGCATATATCTGTTAAGTCCATCTGGTCCAGTATGCTATTCAAAGCCATTGTTTCCTTGTTGATTTTCTGCTGAGATAACCTGTCCACTGATGTAAGTGGGATGATAAAGTCCCCTAGGATTACTATATTATTATCACTTAGTTCCTTTATGTTTGTTATTGTTTTACATATTTGGGTGCACCCATGTTGGGGGCATGAATATGTACAATTGTTAGATCTTCTTGCTGGGCAATCCCTATTATTATGATATCATACCCTTCTTCACCTCTTGTTACAGTCTTTGGTTTAAAATCTAGTTTGTCTGGTGTAAGTGTGGCTTCTCTGGCTTTCTTTTTTGTCATTCATTGCATTATAAATGTTTCTCCATCCCCCACTTTCAATCTGCAGGTGTCTTTGGGTCTAAAATGAGTCTCTTGTAGGCAGCATATAGATGGATCTTGTTTTTTTAATCCATTCTGATACCCTGTGTCTTTTGGTTGGGGCATTTAGTCCATTTACATTCAGAGTAATTATTGATAGATGTGTATTTAATGCCATTTTATTACTCATTTTGTTGTTGCTTCTGGAGATCATCTCTCTTCCTTTCTTTGTCATATCTGATCTTTCCTTTCTACTCAAAGAGTCTCCTTTAATAAGTCTTGCAGGACTGGTTTAGTGGTCACAGACCCCTTTAGCTTTTGTTTGTCTGGGAAACTATCTCTCCTTCTATTCTGAATGGCAGCCTTGCTGGATAGAGTATTCTTGGCTGCAGATTTTTCCCATTCAGCATGTTGAATATATCATGCCACTTTCTTCTGGTTTGCCAAGTTTCTATTGAGAGATCTGCAGCTAGCCTTATGGGTCTTCCCTTATAATTTAGGGACTTCTTTTGTCTTACAGCTTTTAGCTTTTTTTCTTTATTGCTATATTTTGCAAATTAAATTATGATCTGTCTTGGCGTTGGCCTGCTTTTGTTGATTTTGATGGGAGTTCCCTGTGCCTCCTGGATCTGGATGTCCAGGTTAAGGAGGTTTACAGTTATTATTTCCTCAAGTAAATGTTCTCTCTCTTCTTCTTTTGGGACTCCTAAATACTAATGTAATTACGTTTGATGGAGTCACTGAGTTCCCTATACATGTCAACTATTCTTAAAATCCCCTTCCATTCTTTTTCTCTTTCTAGTGATCTTTCACTTTGCCCTGCTCAGGAGTCAAGTATTCTCTTTCACCCCTTCACTTTCCTTGTTATACTCTTTATATGAAGGGTGTGGACTTGGGCTTTTTCCCCTTTTGTTTTTATCCCAATCTTCCAGTTCTGTTTTTGTTATCTGTCACATAATTCTGCATCACAAATATTAATAGTTCTTTTAGAAAGGGGGTGAAGGGAAAGGTCAAGCACAATAAATTTCTTTTCTGGGGGAATGGAAGGTTTGGAACACTAAGATTTTAACCAAATTTGTCATTAGTGCACTTTAAAAATTGATTAAATCCATTGCTTATTAAATTCATTGTTAATACCAAGCTGAGAACAAAGCATTATTAATTCCTTTGAAAATAAACTCTGTGTTCAGTGAATTTAATAAATAGGAGAAGTAGAAGCCAAAAAGGATGGAATTCATTAATTTGGGACAAAGGTAGAGTAGAATATTAGAGAAAATCCGCAGATCACAAAATTATTATATAGTTACTGAACAAATATGCACCTTCAGGGAAAAATGATCAAGAGGGTCACAGAGGACATTGAATAATAAAGCAACTATGTAGCACTAATGAAGACCAAGCTGAATTCAGAAATAAATTAAGAGAAATGGCAAGACTTTCTTTCCTTCATATTCATTCTAGGAAGATATTTTATCGCTCTTGTACTCATTTTGTAGGATTCAGGAAAATTTCAGCTAAATTTGGATGATAGTCACAGGTATGATTAATAATTTTTGGAAAGAAAAAACGAGTGTGATTCTTACAGGAGAGGATGGCACCTGTCTTCACTTGTGGCTTTAAGAACTGATTGATATAATAGTGAGGCATATTTGGTTAGTCTCTGGGAAAAAAAATTATCACATGACATTAGATATCAGAAAACATTAAAAAATTTTTTTAAACTTTTAAAAGATTATTTATTTATTTATTTATTTGGGAGGGAGAAAGAGAGGGGGAGAGAGAATCAGAGCAGGGGGAGGGGCAGGCAGAGAGAGAGGGAGAAGCAGACTCTCCACTGGGAGGGGAACCTGACTTGGGACTTGATCCCAGAACTCTGAGATCATGACCTGAGATGAAGGCAGATGCTTACTTAGCTGACTGAGCCAGCCAGGGCCTCCCCCATCACCTTTTTTAAAAAATAGACAGTGTGTTGAATCATGTTCTGGGGAATGATTAGGAGATAAGTTTTATTTTTGAGCTCTTAACAACTGTGGAGGCAGGAATAAGAATGCTCTGGATTAATCCATGTAGGGTTTTTCCTGCTGCAGAGTCAATGATTTTGTGAAGTGTCTTAAAAAATCTATTCCCCAAGATTGCACAGAACACCTTCATTCCTCTTTGTGCATACATAAGATTTATTTCTTGTTTCTGGAACTTACTACTTAATGCTTCTGCTAAGTTCATGAATATTTTAAATCAATTACTTAATCAATAGAGAAATTTTTCTCCTATTATATTTGGCTAATTTAACATTTGGCCAAATCAGAATGGTTGAATAAGATTCTACCAAATGTTATATCTTTGTAGTCTTTTAAAAGGTATTTGCTAGGATCCATGTATTCCTAAAGAGAGTTGAGTTTTTTTCAACAAAATCATCTAGATCACAACTGCTCTTGTCTTATTTTGAAATAAGCAGTACATTTTTAAATGTGTATACAAGTTTTTATTTTATTTTATACATATTTATTTTACCATTATCTCTCTCTCAGTAGCTAGAGAGGTATACATACACACTTGTGTTAACCCCAGTGTGTTCGGATTGATGTAGACTAGAACTTAACCTTATGTCCTGAAACTATGCCATAGTGGTGTACTCTAAACTAGAGCCCTCATATTGTTACCTTCTTGGGTGAGAAGAGAAAGATGAATACTGTGTCCTTCTTTCTTGCTTATCATGGCATGGTTGTGTTTTTCTTTAACACAGAGGAAAGCAAATTCATTATTAGTTTCCCTTCATTTCATTTCAGATAAGTGTGGGATTTTTACTAAGCTTACAAGAAATTGTATATAGACCATGTGGGGAAGTAGCCTGTGCTATCAATAGATAAAGTTTCTAGTTATCCTAATTTATCAATTTTGTAGGTATTACTATGTTGGCCTTTTGAATTTCAGCTTGGGGAGTAAATGCTCAAAAGTTTCAATATCCAACAGGACAAGAACTGGTAGACTAAAGGGACTTTCTGCTGGTTGCTTTGGAGGGCAAACTATTTCTAAGACTTGCAAAGCTATTTTGGTTAGGAACACAGAAATGATAATTTTGGCTCTCAGTGGCATTTATAAGGAATGATTTATAGTGGTCGAAGTCTCTCTTTGGATTATGTTTGTTTGTTTTTTTAAAGATTATTTATTTTTTTATTTGACAGACAGAGATCACAAGTAGGCAGAGAGACAGGCAGAGACAGAGAGAGGAGGAAGCAGGCTCCCTGCTGAGCAGAGACACCCCCACCCCCGACTCGGGGCTCAATCCCAGGACCCTGGGATCATGACCCAAGCCAAAGGCAGAGGCTTTAAACCCCTGAGCCGCCCAGGTGCCACTGGATTATGTTTTTATTAACCTTCTTCTATTGAATAGATTTGTACTTTGATGTTATTTTGACATAATAAAATGGTTGTGTCATTTTCCATCAATGAGGCAAAAGATCCACCTTATAAGCATTTCTACCCTGTGGCACCACCTGAATACCTCTGAGTCATGGCTTCAGTTCAGCTCCTGAGTCAGAGAGAATTCTCTCTGGAGTTTTCAGCTAGAGTTTTCCAATCTTAGCTTGCTGTCACATTGCCTGGAGAACTTTTTTGACTCCATTCCTACTCATGTTTTAAACCATATTCCCTTCCTCCCTCACTTTCTGGGGACAAACCTGATGCAGCCTAGCTTTGGAATGCCTGACTACAGGGCAGTTGAATGCAAATCTCTGGTGCTTCTAAGATAGTATTCTGCTCCATAGATCTTTTCTAGTCTGGAGGTCAAAGTAGTGGGGAACCTTAAGTTCTTAGTAGTGCCCTGACAATTTAAAGAGGTACATCAGTGGAGAGGCATATCTTCCTAGAGGAGTGGATAGAGGGTTATAAGGATGCTCCTCAGCTCTTAAATTACTAACCACCTGGAAAATCCTTCAGATGACTGAAGCCCATGCCTGCTCTTTCAGATATTGTGCCCATGTTAATTTGAGTTTTCATTCTTTCAGGTTGCGTGGACACTCATTTTTCTTAAACACCTGTCTCCTCTGCCTAGCAAGGTAAGAAAAAGATACATAAAAACTCATTTAATTTATCTAGATTCTTTAATAGGTTTAATCAACTTTCTCATTTGCCATTTGAATATGAAAGACTTTTTGAATATCAAAAATTTCATGTAGCTTGAAAAGAAGTTTATGGGTGCCATTGGCTGCCTGGTTGATAAAATGACTTTGGTGAGGGAGAATGTTAGCAATATATGAATGAAAGATCCTGATTTGGGTGTTATTTGGGCTAAGGTAGAAGAGAAGTCAAACTCTGAATTATTTTTTTCTCTGGTGGGAGATCAATACTGTCTAGACATGGTCTCATTATGACTTTGCATTGACTAAGGCAGATTCGGTCAACAGTGGAGCCGACATTCCTGTAATCCAGGCTGCTGGTTGGGAATTTGTGTTACCTGTTACTACAGAGAACCTCTGGTTCACTGGTGTCCAATCTGTGTATCCCAGCATCATCCCTCTCAACTGTAGGGTTAGCCTAGATGACAGCATATGCCAACTCCTGACCTTTTTTTTTTTTTTTTTTAAAGAATCTGAATCCTAGAAGTCCTGGGAGCTGCTCTCTAGGATTTCCTGGCATGCTTGGTGATAGTTGCATAGGTCATGAGAGGAACTTCGGAGCATTTGAATCCTCTGTGGTCTCTGAAACATAAAACCAGAGACAGTCGTACAAGTCACATGTAGAGGCCCCAGGCCACATCTAAAAGCCCAGCTATATTCCCTGTCATACAACTGCCTCCTCATTAATTTCTATAAATAATATCCTCATAGATGGAAACATCACCAGTTTTATATTCAGATTAATTCTTGTTTATAAGAAATTTTCATCTATTTCAGTATATTTTTAAATTGAGGAGGTTTATGATTCTTCACCTAGCATCAGAACTTAAAAATCTGGTCTTCTCCCTGTTAGATATTCAGACTCCTGGCTGTGCTGCTCTGCACAGAATCTTAAGTCCTTCGTTTGTGGTTATTTGTTGGCATTTTGCAAGAGAGTGAAGCAATGTCTGAGCCACTAGAGGCCAGAGGTGGCCCAGCCTGACTGGGTTTCCAACAGAGGAATAAATGTGATTTGTCTAGCATCTTTACTTTTAAACTTTGGGAAAGATGACCGTAGACAGTGAGAAATAATGCTGATTATATAAAGGATTGCTCATGATAAAAGATCTCTTTCTGGAAATTTAAGTGTTCTGGTAGATTAGCATTATTGATCATTCTCTTTCCACATAGTCTACAGATGATCTTAGAATCCTGAAACTATTATTCTTTCTTGTCTAGTGTTAATTAGCAGAACAAGGAATAATCTAATTAAAAGACAACAAGGATGTGTTCTAATTGTTCTAATAAATTATGCTAATACTCAATGCATTTAGTTACTTTTCAATAGGAATTTATTTAATGGGTTGACAGATTGTCCTTTATGGCCACAATCTTAACTTCCATTTCTTCTAAACAAGACAACTTACAGTAGGATAGTTAACTGTCCAAAAATCTGTTGGGTCATTAAGAGAATCTAAGGTTCCATGTAGTACATATGGATGAAGAAATGGATCTGGGGTTTTCTAGATAAAAGAATGACCCAAGACAGAAGAAGGTAAAATAATGACCAGTAGAGTCTATAGTAAAAATCAGTAACTGACTGTTGCACTGAGGACAATGGGCTTTTCATTTATTTTTTAATTATCAAGTGCAGTGCTGATAACATGATACTAACTCATGTAATTGTGTTTGCTTAGTTTTAGCATTTTATACAAATCTGTTAAACACCATATTGTTTATTACATATATGAGATGGTGCCTGCATTAAAGTAATGTCATCATGAGGCAAAAATTCAGGAAATCACTTCTGATAGCCCTTATGTTTTCTCCAGAAGACGCCAGTCTCCCTGCTGATTTGAACATAATTCAGATATAGTTTGTTGTATGACTGTATGAGAGGGAAGTCTCATTGCAATGTGGAAAAAAGATGCCAAGAAGGACCTGAGGAGGAATAAAAATCTGTGTGTAGAATGGCGGGAAGCATACGGATCAGTTCTAAATAAATAGAGCCACTCGACATATCTGAGAAAAGCTGATTCCCAGGTTGATTTCTGTTGTTCTCCCTTGACATAACAATCTTTTAAATTTAAGTAACAAGCCTCCAGGTAGAAAGGGATTCAGTACTTACCAAGACTAGGAAGTGTTTTTGAAAGGGACATTTTCCCACAAGATAGCAATTTTGTGGGAATAATTTTCCACTTTTAGAAAATTAATCCATTCAAATTGTCAAGTTCATCAAAGAGTATGGGGCTGGCACGAGTACAGATTCTAGTTTATACTCATAAAGTTAACTTACTTAAGGAGAGCAGCCATAGAGACAAAACAAAACAACATGCACACCATAAAAGAAATGAGAATTAAAAGAAAATTATCTTCAGTGGCAAAAGAATGCAAGCAAATTTCTTCCCATTCTGAAGTGCATCAACTAAACATGTTGGTGATTTTTTTGGCTGCTTGTTCCCTGTCTTAATATTCTAGTTCATGTCTTCATTTTCAAGGGGACACTTTCATATGTTCTTTTTCTGTTCTAAAAAGGTGACATTTCTTTCAAGTCCATCAGGCTTGAAGATTTCTTTCCTTTCAAGGAGGCTGAGTGCTATAGAGCTCCTAACCCAACTGAAGACCCCTCAGCACCACGTCTAAATTAGATCAAGTGCCCGGGTGGGTCTGACCTTCCTTGTTTCTAAGGCATTGACAATGTCTGCCTTTGGGAAGCAGCATGGATAGGACACTCATTTCTTTTCTCTTCTTTTTTTTTTTTTTTTTTTTAAGCTTTGACAATTTTTTTTTTTTTTTTTTTTACTGTGGAAAAATAAAAATAACATAAAGTTTTCCATTTTAAGCATTTTTAATATATAATTCAGTAGCATTAAATACAACTTTTTAAAATGATTTGGAATGAAAAGGAAATAAGCCTGTGCTCAAATAAGCACTTACATTGTGCAGAGAGATTTTTACATTTTTATTCTGCTTTTTATTTGTTTCCACCCATTCTGAAATTAATTTTTACCACAAGTGTGATACTAGTTCTAACCAATGATACCCGTCTATGTGAAGCCAGAACAGAATTCCATCTACATTCTAGAAAAGACTGTAGATGCTCCTAGTGGGTTGGGAAGGGTATGTGGCTAGGGATCCAGATAATTAATGGTGACTGGGGGGTAGAGGAACCATGTTTCTCTCTGAAGGTCCTGGACACTTCTGGAGCTGAGTGTAAATTTGACATGTTGTACATAAATCTGATCTTTTTTTTCTCAGCTTTCTACATCTCTTATTTTTGAGTTTCTGCTAAGATTCAGGAACTTAAGGCTTTCAAGTACTGAATGAAAATGACTTGAATGGTTGATTCTTTTTCTGGAATCAACCCAGAATCCTATAACCAGTGAAAACATTCTTCAGGAATGAAAGGAAGTCAAGATATTCTCAGATTAAGGAAAACCAAGAGAATTTGTGACTAGTAGAGCTACTCCAAAAGAATAGCTAACAGAAAGGGAATGATCAAAAACAGCAAACAAACAAACAAAAGGAACCCTGGAACAGAGGAAGGAAGAAAGAACACAGTAAGCAAAATACTGGTAAATACATTGGGCTTATTTTTTCCTCTTGAAATTTCTAAATTATATTTAAAGATTGAAGTAGAAATTATAGTACTCTCAATTTGGCTGCAAATGATTACAATCTTTAAAATAATTATAAATGGAGACAGTAAAGGGACAAAAAGGGAGGTAAACTTTCTATACTTTATTCAGACTGGTAAAATGTCACCAGTCATTTTGTGTTCTCAAGTTATAAATGTATAATACCTAGAGCAACCACTATAAAATTATACAAGGAGATGTACCCCAAAACACTTTAGATACATGAGAGTTCCAAAAAAATGTTCAGATAACCTACAAGAAGGCAGGAAAACAAAAACAGAAAAACACAAACCAGAGAGAACAAAGAGCAACCAAAAATTAAATAGTAGGCTAAGTCCTAAAATATCAACAATTACATTAAATAGTCTAAATATGCCACTTAAAACAGAGATTGGCAGAGTTGTTTAAGAAACAGGACCCAACTATATACTGTCTATGAGAGACTCACTTCAAATATAACAAAAGAGGCAGATTAGAAATAAAAGGAAGTAAGAAATATTATCATGCATGTATTAATTAAAAGAAAGTAGGAGTAGCTGGTTTTTTGAAGAAGTTAATAAAAATGACAAACATCTAGGAAGACTGGCAGAGACAAAAGTATGGAAGACACAAATTACCAATATCAGGAATGAAACAGGATATCACAATAAGCCCTGAAGATCTCAAAAGGATAGTAAAGAAAAGAATGCTTGCTGTGAACAACTCTACACACATAAATTTGACAACTTAGAAAAAATAGATTTCTTTCTCAAAAAACACCATTTTTCCCCCCATGATTTACCCAGTATGAAATAGATAGTTTGAATAGTCCTATAACTATTAAGGAAATTGAATTCATTTTAAAACTCACAAAAAAGAAATCTCAGGCCTAGATGATTTTGATGGAGAATTCTACCCAACATTTATGGAGGAATTAACATCAATTTTATAAAGACTCTTCTAGGAAATAGAGGAGATTACAATTAATTTTATGAAGCTGGTATTAGATAGATACCAAAACCAGGCAGAAACAATATAAAAAAGAAAACTATAGATCAATAACCCTCATATATATAGACGCAAAAATCCTTAACAATATATTAGCAAGTATAATTCATTAAAAAAATACACATGATAACCAAGAGACCATGGGCTCTATTCCAGAGATCCAGGACTAGTTCAATATTAGAAAACCCACCAGTGTAATGCACCATATTTACAGACAAAAGAGGAAAAAACTCACATGATTTTATCAATTGATGCAGAAAAAGCTTTTAACAAAATTCAATACTGATTTATGATCAAAACTCAGAAAAATAGGAATAGAGGGGAGCTTCCTCAACTTGATAAAGAACATCTTTTTAAATTACTCACAGTTAATGTTATACTTAATGATGAAAGATGGAATGCTTTTCCCCAAGTCAGGAAGTAAGGCAAGGATGTCCTTTTTGCCACTCCTGTTCAACACAGTGCAGGGATTTCTAGTTGATGCAGTAAGGCAATAAAGAAATAAAAGGCACAGGGCGCCTGGGTGGCTCAGTGGGTTAAGCCGCTGCCTTCGGCTCAGGTCATGATCTCAGGGTCCTGGGATCGAGGCCCGCATCGGGCTCTCTGCTCAGCAGGGAGCCTGCTTCCCTCTCTCTCTCTCTCTGCCTGCCTCTCTATCTACTTGTGATCTCTCTCTGTCAAATAAATAAATAAAATCTTTAAAAAAAAAAAAAAGAAAGAAAAGGCACAAAGCAAGAAAACTGTCACTACTTCTGATGACATGATTTTCTATTTGGAAAATCCTAAGTGATCTAAAAAGAAAAAAAAAGTCCTCTTAAAACTAATAAGTGAGTTCAACAAGTTGTAGGATATAAAATAAATTTTAAATATAAGTTGTATTTCTGTATACTAGCAGTTAACAAGTAGACACTGTAACTAAGAATACAGTGTATTGGGGGCACCTGGCTGGCTTAGAGGAGTGTTTGACTCTTGATCTCAGGGTCTTGATTTCGAGCCCCAAGTGAGGTACAGGGATTACTTAAATAAATAATTTTAAAAAGAATAAAATTTATAGTAACTCAAAAATATGAAATTTTTAAGTATAAATCTAATAAGACATTTACAGAAGTTGCATGCTGAAGATGACTTAATCCTGAAGAAAGAAATCAAAGAAAATTTAAATAAGTGGCGAAGCATACAGTGCAATTTGGAAGACCCTACCTAGTAAGGATACCAATTCTCCCCAAATTGATATACAGGTTTAATGTAGTTGCTACCAAAACCACAGCATGGTATATGTATTTTTTTTAGGTAGACAAGGTTGTCCTAAAATTTATATGGAAACAAAGGAACAATATTGGAAAGGAAGAATAAAGGGGGAGCAATAGCCTACCCAATTTCAAAGCATATAGGATAGCTACTATGTGGCTGTTCTTGGAGTGCAAAACACATGCATCAATGGATCAGGATACAGAACCCAAAAAATAGATTGAAATGAATATGCCCAACTGACTTTGAACAAATGTGCTATTTCCCTCGATGGAGAAAAGAGACCTTTTTAATAAACGGTCCTAGAATAGTTGGCAAAAAGTGAACCTAAAACTTAATCTCATGCCTTATTTAAAAATTAACTCAAAATGTATTATGGACTTAAATATTAAAAAATTCCATAAAACTATGATGCTTACAGATGAAAACATAAGAGAAAATCATTGTGATCTAGGGCTAGGCAAAGAGTTCTTAGACTTGACAATAAAGAGGATACATAAAAGGGAAAAAAATGATATATTGGACTTCATCAGAATTAAGACTTTTGCTCTGTTGAAGACACTGTTAAGAGGATGAAAAGACAAACTTCAGACTGGGAGAAAATATTTACAAACCACATATCTGAGAAAGCACTAGTATCCAGAATACATAAAGATCTTTCAAACTCAACAGTAAAAAAAACAAACAATCCAATTAAAAAATGAGCAAAAGTCATAGACATTTTGCTGAAGAGGTTACACAGATGGCAAATAAGCACATGAAAAGATGTTCAACATTATTAGCCATCAGGGAAGTGCACATTAGAACCACACAATGTATCACTTTACACTTATCAGAATGGCTTTAAAAAAAAAATCCAGTGATAGCACCAAGTGCTGGTGAGGATGCAGAGAAATTGGATTACTCATATAGTGCTGGTGGGAATATAGGATGGAAAATGGTTTGGCAGTTTCTTACAAAACTAAACATGCGCTTACCGTACTCTTGGGCATCTATCCCAAGGAAATGAACATTTATATTCACACAAAAACCTGTACACAAATGTGCCTGGAAGATTTATGTGTAATAGCGCCAAACTGGGAACAACCCAGGTATCCTTCACTGGGTAAACGGTTAAACAAACTGGGATACGCCCATACCATGGACTGGTACCCAGCAATGAACCTTTGATCCGTAGAGACTATGTGACTGAATCTTCAGGGATTTTGGTTGAGAAAAAAACAAAGCCAATCCCCAAAGATGACATTCTGTATGATGCCATTTATAGAACATTCTCGAAATGACATAATTATATAAATGGAGAATAGATTTGTGGTTGTCAAGTGTTCGGGAAGTGTATGGTAGGAGGGAGATGGGTGTGGCTGTACAAGGGGCAGTAGGAGGATCCTTGTGGTGATGGAAATATTCTGTATCTTGAATGTATCAATGTCAATATCCTGGTTGTATTATTGGGCTATAGATTTGCAAGAAAATACCACTGGGAGAAATTGGGTAAATGATACATGGGATCACTTGTGTTTTCTTCTAACTTGCATGTGAATCTCCAGTTATCTCAAAATAAGATGTTTAATTTTAAAAAGGGGGGGGAGGGGATGCCTGGGTGGCTCAGTTGGTTAAGCAGCTGCCTTCGGCTCAGGTCATGATCCCAGCGTCCTGGGATCCAGTCCCACATCGGGCTCCTTGCTCTTCAGGGAGCCTGCTTCTCCTTCTGACTCTGCCTGCCACTCTGTCTGCCTGTGCTCGCTCTCTCTCTCTCTCTGAAAAATAAATAAATAAACTCTTAAAAAAATAAATAAATAAAAAGGGGAGGGAGTATGGACAAAAAGAATAGGGGAAAATATAGCAGAATGTAATTGTAGATGCTGCCTTAAAAGGCCGGAGACGTAGAGGTTTAGAAGGTTCTCCTAAAGGTTTAAGAAGGTAGGAGTAGTGGGGCGCCTGGGAGGCTCAGCCGGTTAAAGCCTCTGCCTTCGGCCCAGGTCGTGATCCCAGGGTCCTGGGATTGAGCCCTGCATCGGGCTCTCTGCTCAGTGCAGAGCCTGCTTCTCTCTCTCTCTCTCTGCCTGCTTCTCTGCCTGCTTGTGATCTCTGTCTGTCAAATAAATGAATAAATAAAAATCTTAAAAAAAAAAAAAAGAAGGTAGGAGTAGAGAAGTGAAATCTAAACAAGAAGTTTAGAAAGGGTCAAGAAGTAGTGGCGTTATAAATCAAGGAAAATTGAGAGTTAATGAATATGAAAAGAATGTTGAAATATAATACATAGCTAATAGATCCCCCAAAGCCCTTCCTTGCCCTGTGTAGCCTAGGAACTGCTTCTCTCATCCTCCTCTTTCCTGACTGGGGAGAAGACAGAAGGGGGTGAATTATAGGGTCTGTGACTGGGGTTACCAGGCAGAGCGTGGATGAAAAGAGGGCGTATTGAGTTAAAGCCTCCATAATGAGGCTCTCACACTTTCCTACTTAGATCCCAGAATCTGTTAATTAATGATAGCCAGGTTTATAAACCTGAGGCAGGAAATTGGCAGACACTGTTCTGGAGGACTTGACCAGCCCAAGAACACAGACCTGGAAATACCAACCACCAGGACTTCCTTCAAGCCACTCACGCTAGGCCTGCATTGTTCAGTATGGTAGCCATTAGCGATATGGGGCTATTGGGCCGTGAAATGTGGTTAGTCTGATTTGAGATGGGCTATAAACGTAAATCACACTGAGAATTTTGAATATGTCATGTTAAAAAAAAAAAGGAAAATATCTTATTAATTTGTATTACATGTTGAAATAGTATTTTTACATATTGGGTTAAACAAAATATTAAAGTAATTTAAAAATGAGGAGCCTGGGTGGCTCAGTCGGTTGAATGTCAACCTTCGGCTTAGGTTGTCATCCCGGGATCCTGGGATGGAGCCCTGTGTTGGGCTCCCTGCTCAGCTGGGAGTCTGGTTCTCCCTCTCTTTCTGCTTCTCCCCGACTTGTGCTCTCTTCTCTTTCTCTCACTCTCTATCTCAAATAAATAAATGAAAGTTTGAAAATGAAAAAGGGACTGTATTTCTGCCAGATGGAAAGCAAGAAAAACAACTTTTATAGAGCCTCAGTGTTTTTATTAGTAAACTTAAAGCAACATGGTATTAACACAAAGGGAGCAATCAGCCAAGAAACTGAAAAGAAAGAAAGTCCTAGTCACATGTATATGATTTATGTGATGCATTTTTCTCTAGCTATTTTGGTTGCTGAACCCAGAAGTAGGCAGGCCTCCTGGATACACATATGGATTGTTTCATCCTCCTGAGTTCATCTTAAAGTCTGGATGAGACTTACACACACTTTAGAAAATAACCGAAGTCCTTCATGTATCAGTAGGAGGGTGTCCAACCTGTGTGGTTTGTTGAGTGAGTTAGTCTGTTTGGATTGGAATCCTAGATGTGCAATTTAGTGATTGATTCAAGCCAAGTGACTTTCTTTGCCTACGTGTCCTCATCTGTGGAATGGGACTAAAAGTAATAGTATTCCTTTTTTTTTTTTTTTTAAAGATCTATTTATTTGAGAGAGAGAGAGAACACAAGAGCAAGTGGGGGGAGGGGAAGAGAGAGAGAGAGAATCCTGAAGCAGACACCCCTCTGAGTGTAGAGCCTAATGTGGGGCTTGATTCCAGGACCCTGAGATCATGACCCTACCTGAAACAAGAGTCGGCCACCCAACTGACTGAGCCACCAAGTCACCCCCAAAATAATACTATTCTTTTTTTAAAAAAAAAGATTTTATTTATTTTTTTGACAGAGAGAGATCACAAGCAGGCAGAGAGGCAGGCAGAGAGAGAAGGGGAAGCAGAGCAGAGAGCCCGATGCAGGGCTTGATCCCAGGACCCTGAGATCACGACCTGAGCCAAAGGCAGAGGCTTTAACCCACTAAGCCACCCAGGTGCCCCAAAATACTACTATTCTTAAGGTCATTGTGAAAATGGCATGATTTAATGTGTGAAAAGTGCTTAGTGCCCAACACATAGTAAGCACTGTGTAAATGTTATCTTTATTGTCCCTGTGGGCTAGTGACTCTAATATCATCTCTAATCCCTAGGACATTCTGTAAAGAAGCAGTGTTATCTGAGAATTGGAGGTTTAGAGAAAAAGATTTTATTGGTCTATTTGAGAGAGAGAGAGTTATCAAGAGAGAGCACAAGTGAAGAGGAAAGGGAGAAGCAGACTCCCCACTGAGTAGGGAGCCCAACGTGGGGCTTGATCCTAGAATCCCGGGATCATGATCTGAGCTGAAGGCAGACACTTAACCGACTGAACCACAGAGGCGCCCCCAAAGAAGTCTTTTTTAAATCATCCTAAGAGAATAGTGAACCTGTCTGCGCAGTGGATGGTTAAGAGCTGGGCTCTGGGGTTGGGGATTCTTGTGTTCAAATCCCGATTCCACCACTTAGCACAGTCAGGTGGTGCTGGACGGGCTAGTCAACTCCCTTCTTCAACCTGGCATTGTGAGAGTTTCTCCCTCATAGATCGTTATAGGGATTGCATTAGATAATGCATGGAAAGCCCTTGGCATACTAAGTGCTGTGTAATTGTTAATTTTTTATGATGTGATTTTTATTACAAATATGATCTAAGTCTCAAGAGCTAGTTAAGTGGTAGAGCTACAACTGAAACTCCAGCAGGCCTTTTTATTCAGTGCTCTCTCTTCTCTACTTTGCTACCTAATTGGTTGGTTTTCATTCATCCTATTAGAGTCTACATTTATAAAGTTAGAGTTGTTAGTGAAGATTTCATAAGAACACTTTCCCAGAGTTTTTTTTTTTTTGAACTGCCAAGTCCAGAGACTTAGGATATAGCTTGGTGCTGAAGTAATTGGCTCTTTTAGTCTTGCATTCTAAGAAGTCCTCCTAGGGTAAGTTTGAGAACCGTGAGAGCAACTCTCAGGTTTGGGTAATTGCCTTCAGGAATATGTTTCCTTGTGAAAACACACGTGATTCAACGGCATCTCCTTCCTTCCCTCACCACGCCGTTTTGAAAATCTCATGATATATCTTCACACTCTTGTTCTCTGAGTTTCCCCTTTTAACTATTGCCTCAAGTACCAACACTTAATATTGTTTTCTTTTCAGTTTATCAACTAGTTGGGGAAGTGATGTACTTGGTAGCACTGAAGTGTTTCTTCAGAATACAGAAATGATTTAATCTTAGGAGGATGCAGAAATGACTTAATTTTCTACTGTCCAAGGACTGAAGCATCCTGCCACTGGTATTTGCCAGGTACTTGAAGCAAAGGCTACATGATTTACTGACACTACGTCACGTCAACAGCCAGTTCGTGTTAGAGATTAATTCAGAAAGCCTCATTAATATGTTGAGCTAATGACAAGGATGACATGTTCTAATACCTCCTTCAGTGTAATGTTTGATGTGTGTGTGTGTGAGAGAGAGAGAGAGAGAGAGAGAGAGAGAGAATTAGATTGATTTGGCCATGAGCAAGACAGAAACGTATAGCACTGTAATATCTAATAGGTGTCTTCCAAATTTCTTTTAACATTTGCACCCTTCTTCCTGGTAGTTAACCACACAGATTATTACTGTAGTTTCATTTCCCCAGTGTGGGGTTTTGATATAAAAGAACTAACAGTTCTTTTCCAAAATAACTGAGAAAACAACAGGAAATAGAATGGCAGAAGTATTTCAATTTTGTCATGAAGAAGCTTACCATTTTCCCCCCCCGTGATTTAGACATCAATTAAAACCATGACATTTCTCTTGTTTTGAGTAGCATGGGAGCAAGAGACATGTTCTGTTATAAGGACCCTCATTCCCTTCAAAATATCTTGAAGGATACCTTAAAGTTCTCTTACCACTTTCTTCTAGTGGTTTCCACGGTGGTTCTGTTTGGTTAATGAGCTGCTTCACGGTGGCAAACATGATAAATTTTTCTCTTTCGAGCTCTCGCTCTCATACTAGAGATTAGAGAGAAGTAAGCAAGTTTCACAACCCCCTGTGCCCTGTAACTGAATCCAAGTTGAGCTGGGTAAGGTTTGTGGTCTTCATTTATACATTCACCAATCAGAAGTTACTAAATGCATTTCATTGAGGATCTATGTTAGGTACCGTGAAAACTTCAAAAGGTGCTTTGGACAGTTCCCCAGACTTAAAGAAACTTGCCCTTCTGTTCCTCTTTTATTTTCCCTTCCTTTCCCCCTTCTACCAAGTCCCCAAAGAATTTGAAGCTGTCTACCAAGTTAAAGGTAGTCGGCCAGCAATAGAACAATTAACCATAAAACAGAAATGTGACCATCTTTACTGCCGTAAATTGGTAGGTCCTTGGAATGAACCAAATTTGATTGTAAGGTTCCTGACCCCTAAGTCAAAAGGGAATTATTTGGCTTATGTAGCATTCCTTGTCTGACCAGAGAAAGCATTACAGTTTTTACATGCACGTGGAATCTCTTGGGAACAAAACTAAAGGCAGAACTCTTGGTTGTAAATACTGACTCTAGTGCATTATTTATTTATTTATTTATTTTATTTTATTTTTAAAAAGATTTTATTTATTTATTTGACAGACAGATCACAAGTAGGCAGAGAGGCAGACAGAGAGAGAGGAGGAAGCAGGCCCCCCACTGAGCAGAGAGCCTGATGCGGGGCTTGATCCCAGGATCCTGGGATCATGACCTGAGCCGAAGGCAGAGGCTGCAACCCACTGAGCCACCCAGGTGCCCCACTAGTGCAGTTTTTAAACAAAGGAATAAGTACTGGAATGTAAGGCTGAGGGCATGCATCACATCTGCTTTGCTTACTGTTATGCCTTTGGGCTCAGAAAGTGACTCTTGGGGGTTATTTGATACATGGTTGTTCGTTTAATTAAATTGAACTATTCAATGTAGAATTTTGCACCAACTTTTAATGACAATGAAGACACACTATATACTCTGTGTCTTTGCATGTTGTGTTCTCTCTCCCTAGAATGCCAGCCTTCTACCCCTTGTTTAGTTCCTTCTCATCTTGCAAGTCTCACATTTATTTTCATTTTTTACTTTTTAAAAGATGTTATTTATTTATTTATTTATTTATTTATTTTGACAGAGAGAGACTTAGTGAGAGAGGTAGCACAAGCAGGGGAAGAGAGAGAGAGAGGGAGAACAGGCTTTCCGTGGAGCAGGGAACCCTATGTGGGGCTTGATCCCAGGACCCTGGGATCATGACCTGAGCTGAAGGCAGACACCCCAAGTCTCATGTTTAATTCAACTTCCTTTGTTTTAGTATCTCTTAGAATGATCACCTCCTTTCCTTTAGATCTCTTGACTCAGCTGGAAAAGACACACTCCCTGGGGGAGTCTTTGACTTGTGTGCAGGTCCCCTAACAGCCTCTTCGAGTCAGAGATAATGTTTGATTTTGATCACCTAAAGAACGCAGGCCCTAGCATAGTGCTTATAGTCACTTATTAGATACTCAGGAAATACTTTAAGTGAATGTAAGTAATTAATTACTAAACAAGGCAGTGATTTGTGCTTCTAATGAACTTTGAAAATGATAATGGATGAAAATGTAGATACAGTCAAGCATAAGAATAGTGATGACAGCGACGACAATGATTTTTTTAAAAAGTAATGGTAACTACTCTGCTGAATTCTAACCGTGTTCTGGGTCCTTTGCATAAGTTGTTTCCCTCATAACGCGGTGAGGAAGGCAAAGTTACTGTCCCCATTTTTACCATTGAGGAGAATGAGCATAAAGATTGACAGCCTGGATAGAGTCATGTATTTATTTGATTGGTGAAGCCCGGGATTCTAATGTTCTTTTTTATTATTATTATTTTAAATATTTTTATAAACACATAATGTATTTTTATCCCCAGGGGTACAGGTCTGTGAATCGCCAGGTTGATTCTAATGTTCTTAACCATGATGCAAAATTGTCTCCCTACGCTATTTTGCTAAAGCCTCCTGAGGTTTATGATCTGGAGGCATGAAGTGACAGTGTCCTCATATGTCCTGAGGAGTGGGGGAGGTTACCTTGTGACAGCGCAACGTATCAGCTCATCGTGAGGCTTCAGCTGTGTTTTTACCTGGGAAGAGAGCACGTAGAACCAGAGGCCGTAGGATTCTTTCTTTTGTTCTCAGAGGATGGGCGTAGGATCGGTGTTTTACCCATCCCCTGTGGTGTGGAGCCCCCTTGCAGAATTTCTTCGTTGTGGCTCCGTTCACAAGGAATTATCATGTACTTCATTTGTTTATTTGAAAATCCCATGTTTATTGCAGTGCAGAGTAGTCACATTATTGTAAGTAATTGGACAAATTAAATGATTTGGTGTACTAGCTCTCTGAAAAGTCTAATTTCCATGTGCAGAATCATGGGTATCATCACCACGTCAAAGGCACAAAAATAGCACATTTACGTTGGTAACTTACTCCTAGCATTCCTTCCTACCTTGTTTCTGTTGCTGTTGTGGTGGTTGTTGTTGTTTAGATGGTTAGAAACCAACTGAAACCTTGCCTGTAGGATGACATACCTGAGGATAATATTTAAATATTAGGGTCTTGATGGGGCGAAGTCAGGAAGGTAAATCCAGCCCTGCGCTGGGGCCTTCTGCCTCCTCAGTGCTTTATGTGCAGAAGTGGGGAATTGCCAGATTTTTCATTAAGGGTTTGGCTAACTGCTTCTTTAAGGCCTTAAGGTCTTTCAAATAAGTGTACATATAAGGCATTTTTAAGTATACAATATTGACCCAGGAGGAAGCACTGGGTCTTTTGGGGATTTCATGATTACTGTACCTTCCCGCAAGCTTTTTTCCTCCACCGATTCTCCCTCTAGGAAGAGAAGGAACGTTCTGACTTCTTTAAAGAATGACCTCCTTGCTTTAAGGAGAATCCTTTGATTATTAGCAGCAAAAATCTTAAAGCTAACTCTAACTCTTTTTCTTAAATCCCAAATTCCATTTCGGAAAGGGGAAAAAAAAATCTAATCTCAAGCCCTAGAACATAGAAGGTTAATGGTGGACTTGCTTCAAGGAGAGAAATATGAAAAGCAAAATTGCTAAGTCTGCGGAGAACTAATCAAGTATATTGTTCCCTTGATTCTGGAAAATTACAACGAGCCTTTTAGAAAGGTTGAAAAGATGTCCATGGCCTGCTCTCAGTTTACTTTGTCTGTAAATGCATGTTTCCCTCTTCCCTGTGGTTCCAGAGGTGCTGGTAAGTGCAGACGGTAATGGCTGCTGGTGGCCGGCTGCCTTTCCCCTGGCAGAGCTCTGCGTCTTTCCACACGACAGATGGTTCCCTCTGCTGGCTGAACTTAAAGTCAGCCCTCCAAGCCGAGCCAACCCAGGATGAATCATCATCATCAATCTCACTGATTCCTTTAACATGGTTTTGAGTTTTATCCTTAAAAAAAAAAAAAAAAAAAGAAAGAAAGAAAAAAACCAAGCATCTGTGACCAGTTTCACTGCACTTTAGAACTGGTGATGACTTCTGCCTTCTTTGCTTTCTCCGTCGTCCCCTCCCCTCCACCTCTTTCCTTGTGTCTCCTTGCCTCTCTCCCTCTCTCCTTCCTCTCCTACCTTCGTTTGGAGAAAATGTTAAAAATACTGATGACCACGCGAAGGAATACAATAAACATCTGTATTCCCATTATCAAAAAAATGAGCATCTGTCTCTGCTTACTTATAGTTGCTTACAGATTGTTTGTTTAAGGAAATTATTGATGAAATCAAATTCCCTTTTTACTACCCCATTCTGTCTTTCCTTCCACTTTCTCTGGTGCCTGAACTTCCTGCTCAAAATTCCCCACCACGGGTTTGGGATGTTTTTGACCAGTTTGTTGTTTATTTTTATACACACATATATAGGTATCCACAACTAATACATACTATTGTGTTTGCATGTTTAAAATTTTCCTTCTTGTTGTTTTTTTTTCTTATATTATTTGCAAAACTTATTTGTATTGATGCCTATAAAACCAACTGAATTCTTTTAACAGTTGCCTAATATTCCATCGAATAAATATAGCACATTTTATTTACCTATTCCCTTTTTAGGGCACCTTTTAGGTCATTTCCACATTTTGCTATGCTTAAACGAAAGTAAAACCACTGCAATGATCTTTCTAGTATATACACAAGGAATTGTGCATATGTTTCTTGAGCCCAGATAATACTTACTGTATTAATTTCCTGGGGTTGCCATAATGAAGTACCACACACGGAGTGACTGAAGACAACAGGAATTTATGGGCTCACCATTCTGGAGGCTGCAAGTCTGAAATAGAAGTGTGACCCGGGCCTTTCTTCCTCTGAAACCTGCAGGGGAATCCTTTCTTGCTTCTTCTTGGCTTCTGATAGGTCCTAAGCATTGCTTGGCTTGGAGCTGCCTCTCTCCAACCTCTGCCTTTGTCATCACATGGTGGTCTCCCTGGGTGGGTGTATTCTCGTGGTCATCTTCTTCTAGGGACACTGGTCTTCCTGGAGGAGGGGTCCTTTCCCCTCCAGTATGAACTCATCTTACTCAATTATATCTACCATGACCCTATCTCTAAATACGATCACGTTCTTAGGTACGAGGGGGTTAGGACTTCAACGTACCTCTTTTGGGGGTGTTAAAGCCATAATTTAACCATAAGACTCATCCTGACCACGCATCTCCTTTCCATTCTGTGTTTCTCCGGAGCACATAGCACTGTTTAATCAACCATGTAGTTTACATTTTTGTTATATTTATGGTCTGTCTCCCCCACCAGAACGTAGGCATCATGAAGGCAGGATTTGGGGCCATCACATTCACTGCTATAGAGAACTGTGCCTGACATCTTAGCAGGAACTCAATAAATATTCATCAAATGACTGAGTATCTGTGTTTAATGACTACATTGAGCAGATCATGTAGCATGATATGGCCCAAAACCATTAGATAAAGAAAGGAAGTAATTACCTTCAAACGAAATCTTAGGAAATGAATAGGAGTTTATAGTTGGGATACTTTTATTTCTAAGAAGGTCCTGTGAGGGGAATATTGGAGATAGAGGTCACAGCAGAGAGGAGCCAACCTGCTAGAGTATTAGTACATTGTCACTGAGTGTTTTATTGGCAGTGAGGTCCCTATGGCCTCCTGGTGACTCCTCTGTTTCAGAATTATCCCTGCAAGTAAGGTGGGGCACAGGGCTCTCACTTGGCCTGAATAACTAACTTATGCCAGAAACTATGCTTTAAACTCATTTAAAAAAAATTATCCTCCTGATAACTAGTGTCCTCAGATATTATTATGCCCATTTGATAGAGGTGGCAAGTGAGGCTCAATAAAGTTGAGCAGCTGTAGTAGAGACAGAGACAGTAAATGCCTTACCAGGATTCAAACTCAGGACCAACAACACACTCCTTCCATTGTAAAGTTTCCCTTGGAGTCTTGTGGACACCACAGTCTCAAGGAAAGAGAGTAAACTGACTCACAAAGTACTCTTTTGACAGATGATTTGTCAGAGAGCCCCATAAAACCAGAGACATACTCTTCCTACCATACTTGTGAGTCAGCCTCATCTTTTTTGCATTATGAAACTCCAGTGCCAGGACTGGCCAGCTCTTGGGGAGGTTCAAGGCATGCAGGACCAGAAATGAAAGGAGGGAGTGCAAGGCACCGTCCTGCCCCTTCCTTTATGTGATCCTCTGTAGTCACTTAAGCCACTCTTCAGCCACGATCTCTCTTGCACGGAGCAATAAAACACCTACAGAAGTCATGTGGGAACCTTTATTCTGCCCTTTTAGCAATACCAATGCCGTTGTGCTAGCTGGTATTCATGGTGACTGTCCCCATGTAGTTGCCTAGAGACCATCCAAGTTACTGCTGAAAAGATCATTTGAATTTCTTATTCCTGGCGAAGTTATCCCAGGACCCCTGCCTGCCTAGATCCCCTATAAAAGCTCCATGCGTCCTGTCACTGAGCATTCTGAAGAGATAGCAGTAGTTGGAGAGGTGGTATTTACTTAATTTTAAATGTTTTCATGGAGTTTGATCCAGTCCATCTGCTATGGGTACAAACTTACAATCGTGGTAACATTCTTACGTACCTATAAAATAGAACTTTTAAAATGGTAAAATTCTGGGTTTCTCTGGGTTCATTTCCCTTGGAGAATTTATCCTCTCTCGACTTCTATTTGTAGCTGCCATTTAAAAATTGGGGTATAAATATTATGTCAGTTAAATAAAGGAGTGATGACTTCACTTCTGGAAGAAAGCACTACCTTTCCTTTCCATGAAATGCAGCTTAACTGTTACCTGATTGACATGCCATTATATGATTCTCCCCCCACTAGACAGTCACACACATTTTAATATTTTTTTTTAATGTATGAAAAGTAAGGTTAAACAGCTACAAAATCCAGTTGTTATGTTTTGCGTAGCTTTGAGAGTGATCCCGGAATTGAAATGAAAATTCATGCAGCAGCAGGAGGCTTCTGATGTGAAACATGTCTCCTACAATGGCAGGGGATCGTTCTTGGTCAGTGTAGGATATATCTTAGAAAGAGACTAGACGATGGGGTAAAATAATCACATGTCTTTGAATGGTCTCATTGGAAAGGTAAATATGCATTTTAAAAAGTAGCAATAAAGGAAGAGAAATGCGTTTGTGCAGTAAAATTTCCCCAGCATGTTGTCAGTGGACTGTGTTCATTTAACCCCTCGCAAGAACTCATGAGCCTACCCCTCTCCTTTTCTACCACCGCTTCTTGTTTTTATTCCCTTAACCATTACTCCCATTCTGAGGTCTCAGCAAACAATTCAGCATGTATAATAAATATAATACTGAATAGCCCCCATGTTCCAGAACACAAAGATATTGTATTCCTTTTCTTGCTTCCAGCCAAGACCCAGTCTCCTGTTTTCACTTTATACTATCTGCCCACTTACCTTTGGCCCTGCCTTTCTTTCCTCGATTCACGATCACTTTAAACTTATAGGTTTATGCAATTTTTACAGCTAAGGGATTGCCCCTCAAATTTGTAGGATCCTATTTGCTTAGAAAGACTTCTTTTTCCTCTCCTAATACTAACAGGCATATGTTTCAGGACTCCAAATACCCACTCTTTGCTTTTTCTCTTCTTTAAGAGGACTCAGATTTCTGTTATTTACTGTGGGATCTCAGTTAACTCACTTAACCTCTCTGGTTTCTTCTCCCATAAAATGAGGCCAGTTGTAGGAACTACGTCATAGAATGGTTTTGAAGGATGAGATGGCCACTTATGTAGAATGATTAGCAAGGTACCGCACATACAGAGGCTCTCAAGAAATGCTAAGGGTTATTATTAGAAGGAAATGTGTACTACCAACTCTGTTGGTATTTAAGGATAATATTTTCAATATTCTATTTCTCTTAGGGTGTTACCTATTACGGTTTTCAATGAAGAATGTAGGAGTAACTGAGACCAAAAAATAAGGTAAAATAAATAATGTGGTAAAGTACCATGCAGATAATCTTTGGTAGTCATGAGCCTGGATGAGCCTCATTACTTTGAGATTAAATGCTCCCACTGTAAGAGCCAGCAGATCTGACTGATGTTTTATCATTTTATCATTTAACTTTATGCTGTGCTTTTATTCCAAATCTTCTTATGTACTTCGGAAGATGATCAAGGAAGCTCTGAGTCTGACTTATGTTTCTACTTAAAACCAAAACCAAACATTGCTAGATGAGGTAATGAGCGGAGGTTAAGTGTTTTGAGAGAATTTCAGAAATGCAAAGTAATATCTTCTAATTGTTTTTACTTCTTTCCACTTCTAGTATGGCTCAGTAAGGTTTATTGAATCTGACACTCTCACAGATAGCAACTATAAAAACGAGACAAAAAAATTACCTGAGGCCCTAGAGAGTGAAAATAAACAGGTATATTCTAGAGGGGAATTGAGATTCAAAACTTGGAAGCATGGACAAGTGCAGGGTATGTTCCTCAATTTAAAACTTTTAGACTGAGGGTATGGTGAAATTAATGTCATTTAGGGTGGCTAACTTCAATAGAAAAACCACACTCTTTTTGGTTTGAAGCCCCAGCAAACAGAGTTCAGGGCAACCACAGTCATTGGAAAATGAAGCTAGAATTCCGGAAAGGAGAGAGGCAGACAGGAGGAAACTCCCATTTCTGTGTGTAAATCTTTGACTGGTCCCAAAGCCATGCTTGTGTGGAATAGACACAGCTAACATCAAAGAACTGAACTGAGATTTAAGTTGCTGCCCAGGAGATAGTTTTCAATTTGAGCATAACCAAATGAATTACCTGCTGTAACAAATAATTCAAGGCTCTTCAAAGAACTGTAATAGATTTCGGAGTCTTCACGCCATCATATTCGCATTCATACATTCGCATGATACAACCCCAAATTATATAACGTATGAAGAACCAAGAAATCATGACCCCCTTCTGAAGAGAAATGGCAATTACCTGAGATAACTCCAAGATGACCCAGATGGGGGAATTAGCAAAGATATTAAAGCAGCCATTACAACTATGCTCAATGAAGGACAGAAAAATATACTCACAATGAATAAAAGCATAATAAATAGAAGCTACAAAAAAGAATCAAATAGAAATTCTAAACTTGAAAAATACAATATTGGAAACAAAAATTCACTGGTGAGCATATATTTGTTAGAAGTAACAGAGAAAGATGTCACTGGACCTGAAGATAAAATTAATAGAAGTTTTCTTACTGAAGAATAGGAAGAAAAAAGATTTAAAGAACTGAACAGAATGTTCTCCTTGTACCTTATAAGAGTAAAAAGTTCAGAAATTCTAAATAAATAAATAAGTCAAAATAAATAAGTAAAATAACTTAAAAAATGAACAGAGAAAAATAAAGAGAATCCCAAGGACCTATGTGACAAAAATTAAAATGTCTAACGTGTATAACTGTAGTCTTAGGAGAGGAGAGAGAGAATGGGACAGAAAAACATTTTAAAAAATAATGACCAAAATATCCAAATTTGGTGAAAAAAGTAAATGTATATACCAAGAAACTCAGCAAACTCCAAATAGGATAAATTTGAAGAAAACCATCCATAGGTACACTGTATTCAAGCTACAGGACACCAACAAAAAAGAGAAAATCTTGACAGTAGCTGGAGGAAAACGGTATATTATCTTCCAGGGAACAATGCTTTATAATTATAAAGAAACTACATCGGAAACTACAGAGGCTAGAAAAAGTAAAAAAGTATTTTTAAAGTCCCCCCACCTCAAAAAAGAAAGGAACAACAACAAAAAGCCCTGTAAATACAGAAATCCATTTATAGTCGATATGTACCAAAAATATCCTTTGAGAATAGAGGCAAATTAAAGACATTTTCAGATAAAAGTAAACTAAGAGAATTCATTCATTGCCAGCACACCTATACCACAAGAAATGCTAAAGGAAATTATTCAGGCTGAAGTCAGATAATACCAGATGTAATCTTAAATCTTCAAGAAAGAATGAAGACTATCAGAGATTGTAAATACAAGAATTTTTTTTCATATTCGTATCTTTAAGATATATAGGATGCTTTATAGCCAAAATTATAACATTACTTTGTGGTATTTATAATGTACTGTGTTTAGATGTAGTGCATATGACAATTACTGGACAGAGGATTAGGGGGTATGGTAAATGGACTTACACAGTTGCATAGTTTTCAAATTTTATATGAGGTGGTATGAAATTAACTCTAAGTAGACTGAAAGGTCAAGAATGTATATTTGAATGCTTAGAACAACAACAAAAAATCCAAAAGATAAAATAGAATCCTAAATTTTTTTGTTTTGTTTTTTATATTTATTTATTTATTTATTTATGTAATATATATTTATTTACTTTAGAATCCTAAAAATTTTTTAAATGACTCCAAAAGAATTGAGGAAATTAAGAACAGAGGACAAGAAACGAAAGAAGGAAACAGAAAATAAATAATAAAATTATAGCTCTAAATGCAACCATATCAGTAATTATATTAAATATTAATGGACTAAATACTTTATTTTTTATTTAGTTGATTTATTTTTATTAACATATAATGTATTATTTGTTATGGGTCTATGATTCATCAATCTTACACAATTAACAGTGCTCACCATAGCACATACCCTCCCCAATGCCCATCACCCATCCACTCCGTCCCTCCCACCCTCTTCCCTCCGGTAACCCTCAGTTTATTTCCTGAGATTAAGAGTCTTAGATGGTTTGTTTCTCTGGTTTTGTCTTCTTTCATTTTTCCCTCTCTTCCCCTATGATGCTTTGTCTTGTTTTTAAAATTCCTCATATCAGTGAGATCATAATTGTCTTTCTCTGATTAACTTATTTTGTTCAGCATTATAGCCTCTAGTTCCATCCATGTCATTGCAAATGTCGAGATTTTATTTTTTATGGCTGCATGATATTCCATTATGTGTGTGTATGTTCACACACTTCATATCTTCTTTATTCATTCATCTGTTCATGGGCATCTAGGTTCTTTTCATAGTTTGGCTATTGTGAACATTGCTGCTATAAACATTTGGGTGCATGTGCCTCTTCAGATCACTACATTGGTATCTTTAGGGTAAATACCCAGTAATGCCATTGCTGGGGCATAGGGTAGCTCTAGTTTAGACTTTTTGAGGAACCTCCATACTGTTTTCCAGAATGGCTGCACCAGCTTGCATTCCCACCCACAGTGTAGGAGGGTTCCCCTTTCTCTGAATCTTCACCAACACCTGTCATTTCCTGACTGGTTAATTTTAGCCATTCTGACTGGAGTGAGGTGGTATCTCATGGTGGGTTTGATTTGTATTTCCCTGATGCCGAGTGAAGTTGAGCACTTTTCCTGTGTCTGTTGGCCATCTGGGTGTCTTCTTTGCAGAAATGTTTGTTCATGTCTTCTGCCCATTTCTTGGTTGGATTATTTGTTCTTTGGGTGTTGAGTTTAATAAGTTCTTTATAGATTTTGGATCCTAGCCCTTTATCTGATATGTCATTTGCGAATATCTTCTCCCATTCTGTCAGTTGTCTTTTGGTTTTGTTGATTGTTTCCTTTGCTGTGCAAAGGATTTTGATCTTGATGAAGTCCAAATAGTTCATTTTTGCCCTTGCTTCCCTTGCCTTTGGTGATATGTCTAGGAAGACGTTGCTGCAGCTGAGGTCAAAGAGGTTGCTGCCTGTGTTCTCCTCAAGGATTTTGATGGATTCCTGTCTCACATTGAGGTCTTTCATCCATTTGGAGTCTATTTTTGTATGTGGTGTAAGGAAATGGCCCAGTTTCATTCTTTCGGATGTGGCTGCCAATTTTCCCAATACCATTTGTTGAAGAGACTGTCTCTTTTCCATTGGACATTCTTTCCTGCTTTGTCGAAGATTTGTTGACCATAGAGTTGAGGGTCCATTTCTGGACTCTCCATTCTGTTCCATTGATCTATGTGTCTGTTTTTGTGCCAGTACCATGCTGTCTTGATGATTACAGTTTTGAAATAGAGCTCGAAATCTGGAATTGTGACGCCATGAGCTTTGGTTTCCTTTTTCAACATTCCTATGGCTATTTGGGGTCTTTTCTGGTTCCCTATAAGTTTTAGGATTATTTGTTCTATTTCTTTGGAGAAAGTTGACGATATTTTGATAGGGATTGCATTAAATGTGTAGATTGCTCTAGGTAGCATAGATATTTTCACAATATTTGTTCTTCTAATCCATCCATGAGCATGGAACGTTTCTCCATTTCTTTGTGTCTTCTTCCATATCTTTCATGAGTATTCTGTAGTTTTCTGAGTACAGATTCTTTGTCTCTTTGGTGAGATTTATTCCTAGGTATCTTCTGGTTTTGGGTGGAGCTGTAAATGGGATCAACTCCTTAATTTCTCTTTCTTCTGTCTTGTTGTTGATGTACAGAAATGCAACTGATTTCTGTGCATTGATTTTATATCCTGACACTTTACTGAATTCCTGTATGAGTTCTAGCGGTTTTGGAGTGTAGTCTTTAGGGTTTTCCACATAAAGTATCATATCATCTACAAAGAGTGAGAGTTTGACTATTTCTTTGCTGATTTGGATGCCTTTTATTTCTTTTTGTTGTCTGATTGCTGAGGTTAGGACTTTTAGTACTATGTTGAATAGCAGTAGTGATAGTGGACATCCCTGCTGTGTTCTTGACCTTAGGGTAAAAGCTTTCAGTTTTTCCCCATTGCGAATGATATTCGCTGTGGGTTTTTCCATCGATGGTTTTTATGATATTGAGGCATGTATCCTCTATCCCTACACTGTGAAGAGCAGGGATGCTACTCTCCAAGAAAGAGATGCTATACTTTGTCCAATGCTCTTTCTGCATCTATTGTTAGTATCATTTGTTCTTTTTCTTTCTTTTAATTTTTTGATTTGTTATTGATTATTATAGATTTATTTGTGGATGTTGAAGCCTTGCAGCCCAGAAATAAATCCCACTTTGTCGTGGTGAATAATCATTTTAATTACTGTTGGATCCTATTGGCTAGTATTTTGGTGAGAATTTTTGCATCCATGTTCATCAGGGATATTATGGACTAAATAAATAAAAAGCAGAGTTTATCTCATAAGAAACTCTTAATCTCACAAAACAAACTGAAGGTTGCTGGGTGGAGGGGTGTCGGGAGAGGGTGGTGGGGTTATGGACATTGGGGAGGATATGTGCTATGGTGAGTGCTGTGAAGTGTGTAAACCTGGCAATTCACCGACCTATACCCCTGGGGCTAATAATACATTATATGTTTATAAGGAAATTTAAAAAAGACTTTAAAAAGCAGAGCTTATCAGAATGGGTTAATAAAAAAATAAGAACAGCTATACTCTGTTACAAGATAACCTTTAAATGTGAAGATACAGATAAGTTTATAATAAATTGATGGGAAAAGGTACACCATGGAGACAGTCAGCATGAGAAGTCTAGAGTGGCTATATAATATCAGACAAACTAAACTTTAAGATAAAAAGTATTACCAGAGATAAGGAAGAATATTTTATAATGATAAAATTGTCATTACGCTAAGGTGACATAAGAACTTAACTGAATGAAAATACAATAAAAGTCCTAGTGAGATCACTTTAAGTGTTTTTGAGTCCAGAATCTTTCTGAGGACTATTGTGAGTTGAGATATAGGTATATCATCATTTTAAGTTAACAGCCATTTAGTAAAATTGTGAAATCAAAGCTCAAGGCAAGTGAAAAAAAAAAAGCATATTTGGAGAATATAGCTATCTGTATATTAACTGCCTATAAGTTTTTCATTACACATTGTTATGCAATGTTGTGTTTGTTTCATTTAATGCAATTATGTGTTTGAACACTTCCCATGATCCAGGATTAAGTGAGGGATTTAATCCCTCAAACACAGTTCATATTTAATTGGTATGTACCAGAATAGCTATTAAGTGCATTCTGTTTAATACCCTCACCATTACTAGTCATTAAATATTTTGAATATTACCCCTGCTTACAATACTTACATAAATTAGAAGCTTTTCACTCATTTGTCAGTGGAAGAATCTATGGCTCTGAGATTCAGTATGTTGCCCAATGTCATGGGACTGTGGATGGTCAAGCCAGCCTTTAATCCAAGTTTGTGTTGCTTCCAAAGCTCACACTACACCATTTCTTCTGAGGAAGTATCACTGATCCATTGTTATTAGGTTATGCATTTGAGGATATACAGTTTCCTTTCCTGGACTCCCTTTGGGACAAAGGAATATTTTTGTGGTATATCTGCCTACATTCTGGATACAGTCAGTGGCTGTGACTCATGGGGAATTTGCTCTTTGAGACAGAGACAGACCCATGATTGTGGCCCAGTTCTCTAGTACGCTACTGTATGAATTATCAAACCTGAAAACTTCATATGTGTTCATTCTTGATAGAGTTCTGTATTTCCAGTAGACACGTTTATAGTACAAAGTTAGAGATTGTTGACAACTTTCCCAGATTTCTATGTGCCCTAGGAAATGAAAGAAGGGTGGCAAGTCTGGATCTTGACCAGGCTAAATTTTACATCAGTGCATGGAGTTCAGAGCAATAAGTAATTTCTAAATGATGTTTAAGAATTACACATTTGAGTTTTAGTACTTCTGATTAATAAAACTGCATTTATATCTTAAAGTCTCCATATTTCAGATTTTCCAAGTGTTACTATGCATCAAATAATAACACTGGATACTTCTGCAAATGTTCTTTCTGAATCTTCATAATAATGATAAGCAATAGATATTATCCCCATTTTTTAAATTTATTTATTTATTTTTAGAGATTTTGTTTATTTATTTAACAATGAGAGTGAGACCCCTCTCACTCACAAGCCTCCTTACTAGCTAGCTAAAAAATCTGTACCTCATATATGATGGCTTATAACCAATTAAAAGAAGGATCATAAAATATGCATAGAAAATCAGGAAACAAATCCATTAGCCAATATTGCTAATAGTACTGCAAATTTTGCACTGAGTGCAAAAATTGACTCTGAGTTTTCTGACAGGCAGAGTAAAATGGGAAACATAGGAAGTTTCTTATTTTATTATTATTATTTTTAAAAAGATTTATTTATTTGTTTGTTTGACAGAGAGCTAGAGAAAGAGCACAAGTAGGCAGAGGGAGAGGGAGAAGCAGGCTCTCTGCTGAGCAGGGAGTCCGACGTAAGACTCAGTTCCAGGACCCTGAGAGCGTGACCTGAGCTGAAGGCAGACACTTAACTGACTAAGCCACCCAGGTGCCCTGGAAGTTTCTTTTTCTTATCATCAGGCAAGTTAAAGTTATGTCAGAAGTTTCTCATATGATCTCTAAGTTTACTTCCTGTTTTTGAGATTTTATAAAAATGGAATAATGACACCTACCTTTCAGAGTCTTGACAGGATTAATTGAGACCACATTGGTGTGTAAATGTTAGTTTACTGTTGTTCTTATAGAACCCCAATAAACTCTCCTGGTAGAAATCTCAGGAGAGTTAGGCTATAATTAACTTTGTTTAAAATCCATACTCCGAACTTCTGTGGGTCATCTAGTTACTATTTATGTAAGTCCCCCTATGTTGTCAGCAACCATGAGAAGCATTTTATAGTCTTCTCCAAACAAAGTAGATGCTATTGTCCACATTTCATAAATAGGACACTGAGCCCCCAGAGAAGTGATGTCACTTGACAAGGTCACACATAAGGGTTTTGGTCAGAGTTTGAACTCCTATTTTTCTGTCACCAAAGCCCATGTTTTTTTCCGGTACATTACACTGCCTCTGAAATATTAAATAATGTAACAGTTTTGGCATTCTTTCCAGAAATCATTCTGGTTTATAATGTAATCACTGTGAAGAATCAGCCCTTACTGGGTTAGAATTTGTGTAATGTGAAATCACATACGGAGTCATGACTCAAGTCTCCACGTAACCTCTGACAACATCAGAGAAACTTTTTTTATCTATATTTTATGCTTATGCTTTGTTTTTAAAAAGTAATTTCTTTTTTTTTTTTTTAGATTTTATTTATTTATTTGACAGAGATCACAAGTAGGCAGAGAGGCAGGCAGAGAGAGAGAGGAAGGGAAGCAGGCTCCCTGCTGAACAGAGAGCCCGATGTGGGGCTCTATCCCAGAATCCTGGGATCATGACCTGAGACGAAGGCAGAGGCTTTAACCCACTGAGCCACCCAGGTGCCCCTAAAAAGTAATTTATTTGTCAAGACTTGAGGAGTTGGAGAGTGACAGAGAGTAAGGTCACCCTGGGTCTACCAGTGACAGCTTTGCCTCTACAGTTGGAATGTTT
Source organism: Mustela erminea (assembly GCF_009829155.1). NCBI lineage: Eukaryota > Metazoa > Chordata > Mammalia > Carnivora > Mustelidae > Mustela > Mustela erminea. Next base: position 29,183,730 of record NC_045614.1, on the reverse strand, counting down.
CTCAACTGTAAGGCTTATTTAATGAAAAGAGACCCCAAAAAACCCTTTCTACTAATGTGTAGTGCTCTCTTGTCAGTTTGAAATGAGCAAACTGTCAGCCTGCCGATTACCAAGCATACAGTATGTGCTCATTAAATCATGCACTGTGGGTTCCTTCAGGTTGTCAAACTGCTTAATTGAAAAAATGTGTAGTGTTGCTCTTATGGGAAAGAGGCACCAATCAAAGGACTGGAGAGCTTACTCTTAATATCTCAGAGTTTGCTTTCAACTGCAGCCAGGAATCATTCCGTTTTACAGTTTTGATTAAAGTACTATCCCTTCTGCATATTTTTTTGGTTTTGTTTATAATTCCAACACTGTAGTTACAATGGAGTTGCTTTTATAATAGAGCTAGTAAATCACTCTGCTGGCAGATAAAAACCAAAGGAAAGGGCTTGGGTTCTTTGTGCCGTCACAGGAAGGCTGACTTGGGGGTGTTGGGGCTGAAACACACTGGGGATGAGATGGGCGTGGGTTTTATATTTGCTGTGTTTCTTGTAGTGTTTTCATTTTAAGAAGTCTGGGCCTTATCATCACCTCAGTGGGTGGGTTAATCCTATCTGAGAGCTAGTAAATACCCTTAAGCTAGCAGTGTTACTTGATTTGTTTATAGGGTAGCTTTAAAAAAAATACCAATGCCCAAGCTCTCCCCAGATCAAAGAAATCAGAATCTTTGGGGGCCATTCTTTTAAAAGCTCTATCCAGGTGATTCTAATGTGAGCCAAGGTTGAGAGGGATAGGCCTAAATTGATTCAAGTTGTCCAGTATTTAGAGCCAATATTCACTCAGCAGCTGTTAACGTTTCCCCACACGGTTTAAGCCTCTTAGCATTTCTGAAAGTTAAAAACTCTGATTTCTGGGCTCCACTTAGATCTATTAAAGAGATTCTTTGGAGACAGGGCCCGGGAATCCCCATTTTTAATAAGAGTTCTAAGTGATTCTTATGTACTAAGGTTTGGGAATTTGCTAGAGAAGCAATATGATCTTTATTAAGTGATGTTGAGTGGAACTTCTGATGAAAGTGCACAAATCACAGTAAAATCAGGGCAAGGCTTTTTTTTTTTTTTTTGAAACATTAGGGATTTTGGTCCATTCATTTGGGCTAATTGGGATTATGCTTGGTTGTAATAGCGTCAGCTTTATTTGGGGGGACCCGCCCACTGTCTTGTGCTATATCAGAGCCAGGAATATACACACTTTGTTCTATTGCTTCTTTAACCTTTATATACCTGGCCCTAAGGACTAGGGCCAATGCATTTTTCAAAGGCTTAGGAAAATTTTGAGAACGAGAAGAGAAAGAAAAATTATTTCGGTTTCACTGTATGTTGGAATTGCTGAATCAGAGCTATTAGGTATTAAATGAAATGGCAAGAAAATAAAACATAATGCTTTTGTTATCAATTCCTTAATTTAGTAATTATAAAAGTTTACATTTTATGAGTAAGCTGTCCTCTCCACTTAAGAATTTCTGAAAATACATGATTGCTGAGAAATTTTAGCTAATTTTAAAATCACATAAACTAAATTATATGTAACCAAATAATTTCAAATGCAAAAGTACAAAAATTTATTTTCAAAGATTTCACATCTGACAACCGTTTAGTGTAATGTATCTGATATGAGATGGGGTTGAGCCTCCCAAAGAAAACATGCCTAGGGAAGGTCATGTAAGTATACCCCACAATATCTACTACAAAATTAAAGAATATTTAATTGTTCTGGGCTCCATTCTCATTGATAAAGCTAAAAAAGAAGCCTAAGCAAACCTTAAACGTATGGTTGAGACTAAACTTTATTGCTCACCTTCCCTTCTCTAAAAAAAGAAAGCTAAGAAGATTAAAGAAAAGGATTAATATTTGTAGCAACAGATCAAACTATCTTTAAAAGTACATCACTTTCGTAAAAGTGGAAACTGTTAATGAGCCTCAAATGAGACTGAAAAAGCACATTGCTCACTATTCTTCTTGCTCAGAAGACTATCCTTAAGAAATATGGTTATTAGTAGGGAAACAACACATGACTAAAAAAAGAAAAGAAGATGCTGCTGGAAATTTGGGAGCTTCTGAGGTCAGCTGATAACTAGAGCTAAGTATGTTCTATTTGAATTCTCTATTTGCATATTTTGGGTTCGATTGGGTAGGAAGTCACCAGTTGCAGAATTCTTCTGATTCATGGTGACTCCTGCTACTAACATCTTCCTTAAGGCATATCTTCCCCTTTACCAAGCCCCCACCCCTTGTTTTGTTTCTTTTGTAAAACTTAGCACAGCTGTTTTATTTGTTGGTTTACCTTCCTTTTTCACTATTTCTTCCCCTAGAATGTATGCTCCATGAAAGTATGAGTTATGGTTGTGTTTTACCGAGTCAACCATGGGGGAGAAAGGATTATAGCAGTTGATAACTTTGTCCTTGCCAGCAGTGATCAGTCAGAAATGTTGCACTACTTAGGAACAAAGTTACAAATGCTTAACTGTTCAGGAGATGTTTTAGAACACCCCCCCCCCCCCCCCGCCACACACATTTGGATTCTGTAACTCCACGTCATTAATAAATAAGAGATGGAAGAGAAAATATATTCAGATCTCACATAGACCTCTCTTACCTCTCCCGACATCCAAAAAGAAAAAAAAAATGCCAAAAGAATAAGTTTTCTATAAATTCTGTGACTTTTAGATGAATAAAATGGTTAATTGTTCACTTGGTAATGACTACTTTATATTTCTGGAGAGAGGCCTAAAAATTTCTTGGCAGTGCGTCAGCTGATTAATAATTTAGCATGATGATTGACTGGAGAATGGAATTAGAGCTAATAGCTTCTCATTTTCCCCTTTATTATTTCAGACAAATTGTAAGTCATGGTGGAGGTGTGGGGTGTTTCTGGGTCAGTTGTCTCTGGATTAAAAATGGAGGGAGAGATTTGATCTTGCTAAGGTGTTGACTTCACCCCTAATGGAGCTGGGTGATCCTGTGATTTGTTGCTTCCAGTGCTTAGTGCTGCTATTACACTCCTAGCAAAGTCTGTGTGAACTCCAAGAAACTCTTCCCACGACTCTGCTGTGTGCCATATCACACTAGACACTGGTTCAGTTAAAATACCCGATCCAACACAATCCTAACCTTAACTAGTTCAAAAAATACGGCAGGAGTGGCACATACACCTACCAGGTAAAATATATGAAATGTCTTACGAGAGGGTTATGAACAAATACCATGGGAGACATTAGCTTATGGATTGATGTGAGGGACCTTCCTAACTGGGAATTAATGAATTGAAACAGTGTAAGAAAGTCACACTGTTTAGTACAAACAGCGTATGTGGGTGGCAGCAAGGAATTAGAAAGTGGCTGGAAAAGGAATGCTTGTGTGAGAACCTGGGTGAGGTTTTTCAGGGCGACATACAGCTCTGGGTGTGTATGCAAATAGATAGGATTCAGATCAACTGTGTCCTAGAAGGACTGAAGTGAGTCCCATCCTAGAAAGCGCATGGGGCTTCACTTGGAAATTTCTACGTGTTCTTGAGAGAGGGTGTGTCTTTAACAGGAGCCAGTGTTATCCTGGCTGTTTCCAGAATGCTAATGTTCTTCTGTCTCTAAGGGAGGAGCAGCTGAGCCCCTCAAATGAATCTCACAGATTCTGAAGAGAATTTTCGTTGAAATAAAATCGTCATATATTCGAATTCCAGATCTGCTTTCACTGACTGAATTTTTGCTAATATAATTGGGGCCTGAACGCAAGGACTTTCTTCAAGGAGCAAAAGATTATGTGTGCTTCCTGCCAACCCCCTTTGTCCTGTGGATTTAAGTAACTTTCCAAATACCCATGTTTCAAGTATTTGTATATGTTATTTTCTGAATTTTGTCCTTCTACAACTCCTGTGTTGAAGCCTAACCCCCATCTGGAGATAGGGCCTTTAAAGAGCTAATTAAGGTTAAATGAAGTCATAACGGTGGACCTCTGATCTAACGTGATTGGTTTTCTTATAAAAAGAAGTAAAGACCCCAGGGATGCATGCACACAGAAGAAAGACCATGTGGCACAGCAAGAAGGTTGCCTTCTGCAAAGCAAGGAGAGAAGCCTCAAGAGAAACCAAGTTTGCTGACCTCTGGTCTTGAACTCTCAGCCTGTAGAACTTTTGAGAAATATATTTATGTTGTTCAAGTGGGTGGTCTGTGGTATTTTGTTACGGCAGCCCTGGAAGGCGAATACGGTCACTGACAAATCTCCCTGATGGGCTTGGTTTGTGACCCTAAGTCAATGCAAAGTTGTACAGAACTCTTTCTTTGGGCCCCAGCAGCTATGGAAGCCCTCCAGAAATTACTCTCCTGTCCTCATTAAGCAGTGGCCAGCATAACCATAGTGTAAAGCTACTCGTTTATGTGGAACAATTTTCTTACTCCACCACCCACTTATTCAGCAAACATTCATTGAGAGTTTGTTATGTGCCCATGACACACAGATTATGCTGAGAAGGAGCAGCCAGTCTAGAAGAGGAAATGTAACAAGCACAGGAAGTGCTGTCATTTTCAGGAATGCTATGAACCTGCCCCAAGTGAAGGGATTCACGACATTGGAATGGCAGGGAAGATTTCTGGCGGAGATGGCATTGAAGGGGACTGGGATTTGGTCATGAAGAACCGGGCAATGAGGGAAGGACAGCTGAGGGGAAGGAACAGCGAGCAAAGGCTAAGAGATAGAAACCGAGGGAAGTTTATGGATAGATGCGTGCTTTAACTGAAATGCAGAGTATGGGAAGGGAAATTTCCCTTTATAAGGGTAACTTATCTCAGACTCAGAGGGCTTCTTTTCATGAAGGAGTGATGATATGCCAGGTACTATTCTATGTATGTCATTCCACTAACTCATTCATACTCATAATACCCCTACGAGGTAGGTGTTACTATTATTGTGAAATAGGACTGGGAAACTGAAGCAGGGATGGGTTACATTACTTGCCAATTACTAGTAAATTATGGAGCTGGGATTTGAACCTGGGCATCCTGGCCCCAGAGCTGTTGTTTATAGAGAAAAGGCCTGAGCATAAATACACTGGGACAAGAAGCAGAGCTTTGAGAAAGTGGGAGACTTGTCCTATTTCCTTGAGTGAGGAGAAAGGCAGAGCCCCTGCCTCCAGTAGCCACGAGGGGAATCAAAGTGCCCTTGGCCACCTTCCTCCAAGTTAGCCATGTTTGCAGCCATTCGTGGAGATAAATCGTTGGTACAGGGAAACAAAAGTGTTTTTCAGGCGCTTTGCTGCCATGGCTAGCCTAGGACAGGGTTATGAAAGGAGCTTTTCTGCATCCACTGCCTTCCGGGGTTACATTCTTAGTGAATCTACCGCCTCAAAATGGAGCTTGTTAGTTGCGCGTCATCTGAGGGTGGCAATTAGTTGCATGTGTTTGGTTGGGTGCCAGCCCCCAGGGCGCCAGACCTCAGTGGGGGAGCCACTGTTTGTCATGAATTAGTCTTTAAATAAAAGCAAGTTTTTAAAATGGAGCATGCTAATTTGGGTTTTGCTAACCCCCTCGGAAGAAGGCTAGGCCTGTTCGGTGCCAGCTGGCTGATTTGGCATTCATCGAAAAACTGGGTCCCTACCAAAAATCGCTTTGCTCCCGCCTCCCACTCCGAGAGCAAAATGGCAGCGAGGAGCCGGTTGGCACCGAGAAACAAGGTGAAACAGGGGCAGGGACAATACAGTCATCGGATGATTAAAGGGAATCGAGCTGCCATGGTATTCCCGTTTCTCCCGCCACCTTCGAAAGGAAGGTCTGCTCGGCTCTTTCCCCGCTCAGGCTGTCCTCAGCCGCCCATTCAGCGACTCTCTGCATAAAAGGCTTCCTCATCCAATTGCTTATACACTGCACCTTTTATGCTCTTCCAAGTCATACTTAAGGGATTATCACTGCAGCTTTTAACTTCCCCCAGAAAGAGCTGAATGAGCGTGAATGGGGCGGAAGACTCTTCAGTGAGAAAGTGTCCCCCACCCCAAAATGCTCACAAAACCCCTAATCACGACGTTAAGAATGCCACCCTGTTTTTGGCGGCGGCTGGCTACAAACGCGCTAATTAACAATTACTGTACATATAGGCGATAATTACAAGGAGTTGTGTCGCACACCCAACTGGTGGCAACAGAATGCAGCGCACAAACCGGCCCCAGTCGCCTGAACATGGTCCTCTTTCAGGAGAAGGGCGAGCGCACCCATCAAGGTTCGGAGTCTTGCAACTCCGCACTCTGCCCCATGCCTGTTCATTGGAAGATTTGTCTTCTTAACACTTTCCAGGTTGGGTAATTGGACCATTAGAAATGGCAATTGTGATGGGAACAACAGTTGAAAACAGGAACTGCCCCGTTATTTATGTATTATCTATCTATCTATCTTCGTGTTGACGTGCAATCACCCCTCTGTCTTCAAGTGGGACTGCTGTGTGCTGGGAGCGGAGCTGTGTAGTAGGCAAGGTGGAAAAGGAATTTAAATAAGCCTTACATTTGTCCTGAAGATTCAGGAAAGATGGAAGCTTTTTTTCTCATACGAATGTATTTGTGCAGCAGATTGCTGGGAAATATGGGTCGTCCTGGTTACTAATGTGGTGTACATTAAATTTCCTGGAGTGAGGTTTTCTTTTCTTTTCTTTTCTTTTCTTTTTTTAAACTTGTTTATTGGCCGCTGGTGCCTCTGTTCTTCTGAATGCAGCCTATTAAGTTTGCTAATACACGGACACCCCGTTTCTAAAAGACTTGGCCTGAAAGCCCTCCTGACAAGATGGGAATTTGTTTGTTGTTATTGTTATTGTTTTTACAAATGTTGAGGCAAAATTGACAACGAAGGGCATTTTGAAAACTTCAGCCCTGTAAACAGTTTAAAGGGGGGGAGGGCAATTTTATTTTCTGAAGGCAGTGCATTTTGGAGTTTCTTTAAATGCTCATTTAATATTTTGGGTCTCAGCAGGACAATGTGTTGCTTTTAAAAATAAGAGTCGATAATGAGCCCATGGAGCCTTTAATTTATGATGTATTTGACAGCATTGTGGTAGATCTGATACGGGATGCATGCGACTAGGTCTGCAAGCTGAAAATAAACCAGCTGGTATTTATTCTGAAAACATCCCGAGAACACCCTCCTGTTAATGGCCCATGGCTTGATCCGGCATCTGGTAAACTAATATATTATCATTTTTACCATGAAAGTCAGCACAAATCATTAATGATTCTGGCAGCCATTTGCCTTCTTCTCTTGTCTAGAATATGCCAATTACCATGAAATTATTCTTGTTAGCAACATGATTGAATGATAGTAACCTGACTGTAACTTGTTGACAGAAATTTTTTCATATTGACAATAATGAACTGTACATTTGAGGCCTTGCTGTGTTCTGTTAAACAAGAAGGTTGGATATTATATGCTTCTAACCCTCATGAACAATACTGTGTGAATTGAAGGAAATATACTATCTTACAGGTTTGTTTCAAGGTGGGAACTTACCATTTTGTTCCATTCTTTGAGAGAAGGAATCACTGTTTGCCTTTGAAAATGGAGTTCAGGGACTGCTTTGAGATATGCACACCCAATCATCATCAGTATTTAGAATGTGGTGGGGTTCATTTCTCCTGTCAATATAGACAGTACCTGATTTTTTTCAATGATATAGTCCACATAGAATCATCACCAGAGAATGAAATGATACCGTTCATTCCGTGACTATGAAAACTACAGAGAACTTGAAACTGCCAGGAATTGGATAAATTAAGTGTCATTTTTCTTTTACCCAATCTTGATCTGTAAAGCCACGTGACCAGCCTAACTAGAAATGCCTATTAGGTCTTTAGTCCAAGATATAGAAGAAGAATGAAGGAAAGAACAGCTACAGACCTTTGAAAATTGCTGGTAGGCATAGGACAGATTAGGCACATTCTTTACAGATCTAGGGAAACTAATGAATGCCAGTAATTCTGTGGCCCACTTCATATCCTCTTGTCTCACTTGTTTCTTGGGCCATTGCTGTGGAAGCCAACCTGGGGCAGCTGTGACCAGAAGCCTCTTGCCTACGCTGCACTGGGTATCCCCACCTCCCACCCGAGAGCTTCTCGGACACTTCTGGTGTGGAATTGACAACCTGGAAACATAAGAGAGTAAATAAACCACAGAGTAATCCCTGAGTGGTGGAAGAGGTAATAAATGATGAATAAACGCTGTCCTCTTCCATGCCTTGTTCAGGCATTTCCAAAGCACATCCTACATACACGTATACATCTGAATCACATCAGGGTCTCAGAGAGGTCCAACAAGACTGAGGCCCGGTTGTCCACCATGGCGATTAACCTGAGAATCCATGCTTATGTTGGACTTCCCTCTGTGGACGATGTTGTTGCTGTCCCATCATGGTCAGCTTTGCTGGTGCAACATACCTGTACCCCAGCTCCTTAGTGTCAGATGTTACAGACTCACAGGTGAACACTTCTCAAGAGGATTTCCCTTGAAGAAGGAGCTACCTTTCCCAGACATCCCTGCAAGATTCCCGCACTCCTGACTATATTGCACTGGATAAGGAAGGGGGTGCACAAGATAAAGTTGGAAGGTAAGGATGAGTAGGATTTTAGATGGTATCGTATGCTGTTTTATTTTGAATGCCCATAAGGACAGAAGTGATAGCTTCCAGTTTATGGTTTTAAAATATGACTGGTGTGAGGAAAATAAGTTCGGTTGGGGGACAAGAATTAGATGTGGGAAGAACAATAAAAAAGCCACTGCAGTAGTCCAAGTGAGAAATGATCAGTTGGTCTAGAGTAGAATCAATAGATGTGAACTAGAAATTACTGGAATGTAATTCAAGACAGCTGGGATTAACTCTGATGATCACTGTTGTTTCCAGGCCTACACCTGAGGTGTGTGGGCACCACAGCAGGAGTACAAATGGAGGTCACATCCCGTCTATCTCAATGGTTAACAGTGATAAACTTAGCTAATAAACTGTTAAAGAAATATTTTTCTGCTTCTGCTATGAGAATATAACTTTTTAACAACAAAATCCAAAAGTATAGCTATGATTTTTATATGACTGAAAATTGGCAAGCTATCAGAAATAACTGAATTTGATTCTTACTGCACCTGTTTTATTATTAGGGATGATATTTAGGTGGGTTTTTAAAAAGAAATGTTCATAAATTATTACATATTTATTCTAAGTGAGTTATTTTTTACTTATATCTTCATTTCACTAAAATTAATATGGTGGCATAGTAAAGGTGGGGTGTTTTCATCCTTGCTTTTGTTTGTTACATGATTTGTGTCTCTTGGCAGTAGTGATCTGATGAAGGGGACTGTAACTGAGGCCATGGGGCCAAGGTTAGCCACACTCCTTCATTCACCCATCATCTGTGGCTCCTTTTGTGCTTCAGTGGCCGAAGTGAGCAGTTGAAACGTCCTAAAATATTTATTGTCTGGTTCTTTACAGAAAAGTTTGCTGACCTTTCACATAAAGAATTAAAAGCTAAGCTGCATTTGTATTTATAATATATAAAATATGAGTATATTTTCATTAATCTTCTAAATTAATAATATGTATTAGAAAGGTTCGATTATTTTTTGGATGTTTTCAAAAAAGACATTTCTTATAAAATGTCCAAATAATTTGTTAGCATTAAAAGACAAGATGCAGACCTTTCAAATGATAGAAAAATGTCAAGTCACTTGAATTATTTTTTTTATTTAAAATTTTTTTTTTTGAGATTTAAATTCAGTCTTATGAAGTGTTGTTATAAAAATAAGATGATTTTCAGTTTTGTGTTCGGTGTCTAGTGACCAATAGAAAGAATTAGTATCAGATTTCATGCATCTTACGCTGCCACATACGTATATTCAATTTGTAGGAGAGCGTGCATTATTGAATATTATAAGCTGGGCCTAAACCACCATGTGTAACAGTCGTGAATATGGCTGGAATTTGTGAGGCTTCTGAAAGCACTGCCAGTGTCTGATGAGAGAGAATAGATGTGCAGCACTGCCGGGAACCGAGGCTTTTTTTTTTTTTTTTTTTTTTTTTTTTGGTGCAGAAATCTGTTGCACTCATGTTATCAGAGAGGAAAGAGCTGACAAATGAATTAGTCTTATTCACATCTAAGCCCTTCCTCTGTTCGACTTCTGTCCACACCACTGAGCCGTGTGCAGTTTTGCACATGCACAACTCACAACCATCCCTGACACGTACTCAGTCACCTTTTCTTCAGTGACATCAAGCAAGAGAGGTAGAGAAGCAGTTTCCGGGGCATGGATGACATTAGGAACAAAGAATAGAAGTGACTAGTTGTCTTGTACAGGAACCAAGCACCCAATCCTGAGTAACAGAAACCCCCTTGTGTTTTCTAACCATTTTTGGTTGGGGTATGTTGTGATATAGGGGCCCCTCTGAAACGTGGGGTTCAGGATATGTCATATGATACAGTAATGCCGTACACTATGTGCGTACTAGAGAAATGCAAGGAGAAATAAAGAGGAACATCATCACAGGATTTTAACCTCTGAATCTGTGGAAAAATCAAGTAGGTAAAAAAATAATCTGAACAAAATAATTGATAAAGATGAAGTAGATAATTATATCTAAACTTAGACCCTGATAATAGAGACTATAACTCCTTTTCACAGACCTTTGGAAAATTTGCAGTACCTGGCCTTTATAGGTTACAAAGAAATCACAGAGAATATCAAGAAGGTTGAAATAGTAGTGTTCCCATCACCTGATTCCAATGCAATAAAGTAGAAGTTCATTATTAAAATCTTACAAACTGGACATTTTAAAATGCCTCAATGAGCAACTCTTAATTCAAAGAAACATTCAAAATCCAACTTGAAATATATGTATACAGCACTGATAATGAAAATATAATACTTGTAAACGTGTGGGCTACCTCTAAACCCTGGGCTTAGAAAATGTATAGCCTGAAACACCTAAATAACAACGACAAAAAGCATGAGAAATAAAATGCTGTAATCCATCTGGACTACTATAATGAAATACCACAGACTAGGTGGTGTAAACCACCAACATGTATTTCTCACAGTTCTATAGGCTGGGAAGTCCAAGATTAAGGCTCCAATAGGCCCTGCATCTGGTGAGAGCTCCCTTCTTGGTTCACAGAGCTTGTCCTCTCACCGTGTCTTCACATGGGCAAAGGGTGAGAGAGCTCTCTGGGGTCCTTTTTTTAAGGACACTAATCCCATAATGTCTTTTTTTTTTTTTTTTTTTTTTAGCAGAGCCCTCATTGACCTCGTTACCTTCCAAAGTTCCCACCCTTAAACACCATCACACTGGGGATTAGATTTCAACATACAAATTTTGGGAGGACATAGTCAGTCTATAACATAAGGGAATTAAACATCAGACTTAAGAGCAGGAAAATAAGTAGAAGGAATGCAGAAAGAACCAAATAAAACAAAGTTAAAAAATAAAATTTTCTAATCTAAAACAAACCCAGTGAGTATCGTGAATAAACCCAAATGCTGTTTCTTTGAAAGCAATGCAAAGCAATGTAATAATCCACCTATTAGCCTATTCAAGAAAAAGATGAGGAGCACAAAACCCCAAAATTAGAAGTGAAAAGAACCATGAGTAAATAAGAAATCAAAAGAATAAAAGGAGAACCTTTGCAAAATGTTTTTCATACAACTTTGAAAATCTTAATGGAATGGATTTTTTTAATAGGCAAGTAAGTTATCTAAACGTACTTAAGAAGAAGAACTTCGACAACATTGGAAATATCTGAGGAAGCTGTCAAAGATATAAAAGAAAGCCGCAAATCTTTATGCTTTCAGAAACAAACTATTTGGTACTTTTAAGGAGCAGATAATGATAATACTATTTAACATAGGAATGTTAAGATTAATTTATATCCACATAATGGAATAAAAACTGTGCGGTTATTAGATAGGAAGTAGAGCTTCTGTGGTGACTATGGGACAATCTCCAAAATATATTAAGGGTAAAAAAAGCAAGAGGCAGAACCCTGTATCTGTTATATCATCTTTTGAGGTGTGTGTGCGTGTGCTTGTGCATGTGTGTAATACCTGTAGAGGAATAGAAATGCAACTGGGAACAATGGTTACCTCTGGGGAAAGAAAGTAAGGAACTGAAGACAGGTAAGAGGCAGATACTTTTTAATGTATGTGCTTTTGTACTTTCTGAATTTGAGTTCATTGGAATTCACTATGTGAATTCTTTTATCAAAATAAAATTATCCACAACACCGAGAAGGAAAACCACCAATGTATTTTTAGGAAGCTAACGTAACGAACTTTGTTAAATCTGACAAAGACAGCACGAAATGGGAAACTATAAATCAGTCTCATTCATGGACTTATGATGAAAACTTACAATGAAAGTTTATGAATATAATACATCTTATTAAGAGAATATTAGCTGTATCAAATAGGGAGCTTATTCCCAGAACGCAATGGTGTTTCAGTAATAAGCAATGTACTGGTATATTCTTAACTTCTATCCTGAATTGCCTCTCATGTGGTAGAGCTGTGTGTGCCCAGCTGTCGTTATCTATAACTATATTTATATGTCTATCTGCTGCATTTTATCAAATCTAAAATGCTGTCAGTTGTAAGATATCTGATTACAGAAATGTTAAAATGTGGAAAAACTGTTTATCTTCGAGTCAATGAAGCACAGTGTCCTTATCCCTTCCCCTTTCTCTCCCTCCCTCCGTCCTTCCAGCCTTTTCCCTTCCCTGCCTTTTTCTTAGCTATCTATCTATCTACCTAACTACAGTATAGCCGAGATATATACTTAGGGGAAATAAGGTAAAAACCATAGTCCAATGGACTATGGACTATGGATACCATAGTCCAATCTGTGTATTTTTAAAATTAATACTTATACAGATATATAGTGTGTGTGTGTGTGTGTGTGTGTGTGTGTGTGTGTGTTTTCTTCCCTTAGCAGGATTTATAGAAAACTGTAAATAAGGATCATCTTTGAAAAGAAAGTGGGGGCAAGAGAAGAGAGTATTTTATTTTCTGTCTTTCTGTACTATTTGAATTCTCTAATTTTATTCTATCCTTTTATTTAAAAGGAAATCAACAGGAGTTTTCATGGCAGGAAAATATGGGCCGTTTGTTGCTTTGTAATAGAAGGTTCCAGAGAATCAACCAGCTCCTGCCAGTGCATTTCACCATCTTTGAGAGCCCCACCCTAGCTTCGGGGTCCTTTCCTTCTAGTGGTGCAGTTGCACCCATCTTTCCCAGAGCTACAGGCTTTGTGCCCAGCCCTTACCAGCGATTGAGTGGTGAGGGAATGTAAAAGCCCAGGTCCCTTGCCAGTGGGAACACTCCCTTTAAAGGACTGTACCCCAAGTCCTACCTTTGTGTGGCTTCTTGCCACTGCGTCAGCAATTTCTCTGGGGAGCTGTTCCTTAATAAATCACTTGTATGTAAGTCTCCTTTTCAACATCTGATTCTGAGACCCAAGACCTTTATGTTTTACTTTTAATTTATAGATTATTAAAAATAAATCTTTAAATGTCCTTGTATTTGTATGTATGTATATATAAGAAATAACATACAGTAGAATCAAATTATACTGGGATTAAGGAAACGGGGGCTGGCTTCCTTCCATTGAAACTTCTTGTGTCTTATAGACATTAGAATCTTTTATTTATTTTTTTATTTTCAGTTTTTAACCAGTTCAATCTTTGCTGTAGTTTCTGTACAAGGGTATCTGCCCACCAACTTTAGTATAGCTATTAATTTTCCTGTACATACTTAAAGCCCACACTCTTCAGCTACTCATAGCTAATGTATTATGCAAGTTCCTACCAATTTCTGGGTTTCATGTTGGTAAAGCACAAACTATCAATTCTCAGTGGAAAAAAAAAAGAAATTTATAATTGAAGGATAGTCTCAAGGTGCAATTACTAATGGCTATAAATAACTCTGCCTACTTTAAGAAAGTCCTGCAGTATGACTCCTCAATAGTGGACCTCAGTGGGCAAGTGAATTACCAAAAAGCACTTTCCTTGTAGATTGCATTGGTGCCTTTGAGTCCAGGGTTCATTGTCAAATAAAGCATGTCATTTGGGTGCAGCAGCTTTGCATTTTTAATCGTGTTTGATCTCCCAGTCGTTCATTTGCAACAGGTCTGCTGACCATCATTGTGAACTGGCAAGGCTGTGTTGCAAATGGTTATGCTCCTCAGGCAGTTTATTTATTCTGACGAAGTATTTATAATTCTCCTGTCTTTATCCTGAATGTGTGCCTGTATTTACAGCCATAAATTTCTCTGGATTTGAGTGGCTGTTGACAGCATGGTTTTAACTGTAACATACTCTGTGTGTGTGTGTGTGTGTGTGTATACACATCTATATACATGGATATTTATTCTCACACCCACAAACAGGGTAATTTATAGCATAACACACATACAGGCTTAAAAAAAAATCCCTGTGCCTGTCCTAAACAGCAGAGTGTTTTTTCTGTAGTATAGTGCTGGGTATTAGGGATAGATGTCGTCTCAAGTGTTTCTTTCTGCAGGGGTAGGGTGAGGAGGTCTTGGGCAGCAAGCCGTCTTGATTGGAGGCTGCTTCTGCTGCTGTTGGGCCGGGCATCTCTCAACAGCCCCTGAGAGAGGTCGCCCAGGCTTCCAGCCCACTGTGTCTTTGTTTGGAAGGAACCCACCATCTGCAAGATCCCGGGAACTGACTCCTTAGTGAGTACCTGGTGGGGAGTCACTAGTTTGGAGAAGAGGCATGTCGACAACGGACTCGAACAAAACAGTTAAGCATTGCTTACATTCTGCTTCTGTTCCTTTTTATGTCTGTCTGTAATAAAGACACTGTCCACTGCTGATTGTCAGACTTTGCTAGCATTGATTTTGCCTTTTTCAAAGGGAGACAAAGATTTAGGCAATCTGGGGATTGGAATGTTCTCTTCCGTACTTGCTCTTCCTCCATGGAGGACTGGCAATTTGTTGATACCGGACAGAAGACCTGAAATCTGGTTTTAGCTCATTATGTTGGGTCCTGAGTGTTTAGACATAGTCTATTTCCATATTTTATTATGAGTATTAGCTTTATCTCTCCTTAAGATTATAAGTTTCTTGAGGGCTGGAATAGGGCTTTGCATTTCACTTGTATCTTCAAAATATGTTGCATGTCCTCGAGGAGTACTGGGACATGATTGATGCTCTGTAAGCATTGATCAGTTGGACCCTCCAAGACATTCACTGAGCTTCTCCTTAGCTCAGTCACAGGCTGTAATAATGGTCAGGTGGGAAGTTCGAGTTCAAAGTTTATTTATTCAGTAGCTCAGAGAATTAGTGTATGGGCTCATTAGCTAGGTATTTTATTGGGTTTGCATCAGTGTTTTTCATGCCTTCTTTTTTTTTCGTTTGCTGAGGAACTTACACTTTAATGGACTCTAGTGTGGGAAACGATATGTACAACAGATGAAGGGAGGTTGCTCTGTCTGAAACAGGGGTGGGAATGTAGGCTTAGATTGAGTGGCTTCATTTTCATTGCTCACTCTTCTCTCCTGCTCCATTTCCCCAGATATCCCCAAGCCAAGTGGTCAGTGAATCACCTCCTAGGATGGAGAGGGCTCCTCAGAGTATAGCTAAACCATTTATCTAAAGAAAGTGTCTTTGAGTATGTTATTAAATTTGGTCCACCATTTTTAAAAATAGACTTAATTTTTCTAGGGCAGTTTTAGGTTTACAGAAAAATTGAGCAAACAGTACAAAATTCCTGTGCACCTTTTCTCTCTACCCAGTTTTCCCTATTATTAACATCTTCCATTGTGTCATGCATTTTATAATTGATGAATCCATACCGATACATTGTTATTAATTGAAGTCACTAGTTTATGTTAGGATTCTCTCTGTGTTGCACATTCTGTATGTTTGGACAGATGCGGAATTTCATGTATCTGTCCTTGTAGTATCAGGCAGAATAGTTTTACTGCCCTAAAAATGCCCTGTGCTCCACCTGTTCATCCTGGGGCTGAACATTTTTTAAAGTATTCTGATGTTTATAAAAGTGGTGGTGGCAGGGAGTGGGTTTGTTACTAGAGAAGTTCTGCTCTGTCTCTTCATCACACTTGGAAAAAACTCCAGATTTACACTCCCAAAGAGGCTAATTGGGATTACAGAGTGATCCTGATTCCTCTCTGATAACTTAGTAGACCACCTACAGCTATGGTGTTTTGGAAGAGCGGTGATTCATCAGGGAAGCTAAATGTCAAGGTGAATTTCACTTGAATGATACCGTGCTTGTTTAGAACATGTTGTGATATGTTTGAATCTAATGTGTATTAATATTAATTTTTGGCTTTTTATGTCTAGATTCTAGACCCTTTCTTCCAAATACGGACTTGTGAAGTACGTTTCCTTAGTTGAGGGGCCTGTCTTTCACTTTGGTGTGTTGCTAATTATGCACGCAATTTTTAAAGAATGACACTGACAATGAATACAAAATATTAATAAACCAACAAGACAAGCAGTTTTCAGAAATCACATTATGTATACTTAATGCCTAACTGACCTTTTCTGCAGTTACTTAAATCTTTTAAAAATTCATTTAATTTCAAAGCCAGAGTATTAGCCTATTTATATGTAAATTGTCTTTAATTCATGCATTGATTTAAAAGACTAATCCAAAAGATCTTTTACCACAAGTGACCTTTTTGACTCTACACTTCTGGGAAAACTGTGAAGTGGTTTCTTGGTGACCTCGCATCCACCTGTGGTACAACATACGCCAATTCTGGCCCGTATAAACTACTCACAATTGTATAGTTTCAACCAACACTGAATTATTAATGGTAGAGTTATTCTAGCTCGTATCAGAATTTTCACAGAACCATTTACGGGGATTGATTTCTTTCTTTCTCTTTCTTTCTTTCTTCTCTTTCTTTCTTTCTTTCCCTCTCTCCATCTTTTCCCCTTTCTTTCTTTCTTTCATCCTCCATCGACAATCTAACTGGAAGCTTCACTGAGAAACATAGTCTGCTGTTCAAGAGACACAGAGTCAGGGGCTTAGTAGTAGTGGTTACTGCCTACAATGAGCCTGGATATTAAAGCTTAAATTTATATTACTGCCTGCCCTCCAGACCTGAGAAGCCAGAGAATCTTAGGAAAGCAAACAAAAGAGGTTAACATCAATATTCTTGCTGCAATGTGTATATTTAGTACTCTCTGGGTTTTCTCTCTGTGTTTAGTTCACCTTAAGGGACATCTTTTTTTCCTCTTTCTTTCTTTTTTTTTTTTTAAATTTATTTGAGAGAAAGTGAGAGAGAGAAAGAGAGAGAGTAGGAAAGGGAGAGGCAGAGGGAGAGGGAGAAGCAGACTCCCCTCTGATCAGGGAGCCTGATGTGGGACTCGATCCCAGGACCCTGGGATCATGACCTGAGCCGAAGGCAGACACTTAAAGGACTGAGCCACCCAGGTGTCCCCACCTTAGGAAATATTTCAAGCCAGTGCTTGATAACACATTGTCATTTTTCTGGGTATACATACAACTTGGAATTTGCTGGTGTTTGTTATTAGTGGGTAAAAGGCAAATAATGTAAATCTTAAGCAGTGTAAATAATTTGATGTAAAATTGAACGTGTTGTATAGGATATATATGTTTGTCTATTCTAACCTCTCTCTTAATATTGATGTCTCTGTCTGTTAGGGTTTCCAACTGTGGTACATAAAAGGAAGCCATGAATGCCCAGAATCGTTTGCAAATGTGTGTGTGTGTGTGTGTGTGTGTGTGTGTGTGTGTATTTGGTGTGAAGTGAAATTGGTGTGAAATTTGTATTTGGTGTGAAGTGTCACCCCAGTGAACAACTCTATGCAGTGAGAACATTCCCTTAGATTGTAATATGAATGTCAACACCCCCCATCCCTACCTGTAGCTGAACAACATAAGGCCTCATATACATATATACTTCCCCTTATACATTTCTTCATCCTCCAGTATCCATAGCTTTGGCAATTTTACTTACTTATTTATTTATTTAAAAGATTTTATTTATTTATTTGAGAGAGAGAGACAGCACAAGCCCGGGGGAGGAACAGAGTGAGCGGGAGAAGCAGACTTCCCACTGAGTAGGGAGCCTGATACGGGTTCAATCTCAGGACCCTGGGATTAGGACCTCAGCCTAAGGCTTCACTGCCTGAGTCACCCAGGCACCCCCGTTTGGCAATTTTAAAGACAGGTTGAGGCACTCCAAAATAAAGGAGAGCTACTAAGGGTGCATGCGTGCGCACACACACACACACACACACACACACACAGACAAACTTACTAAATATAAATGTATATGTCCAATATACATGGCAGTTGAAGTTTGGTTTTTACAGTATTTATGTTCTAGAAAGTTGCCACCAACACCGAATTAACGAATTCTAAGCCATTGCTCTTAGAGGAAATTCAGGGTTCCTGCAAGTCTCTGGCCCCAATGTTGTGGTTAACTGATCAGTACATAACTTTGTTTTATGTTTCTTTTTGTTTAAAGGCAAATAACTTAATTCTTATTGTTGATTTGTTAACATTGAACACATGGCCAACAGCACTATAACTCATGACCAAATGAAACTAATTGAGCACTTGTATTTTCTTCATCAGGCACGTCACAGCCTTCTTGCTCTTAGGAACGTTGTGTGGCCCAGCAGCCCTACACCTGGGATCCATTTTAAACAGGGAACACCAAAAAAAGCACGACAGTATGAAAAACGGAGCACTAATAGACTCCAGAAAAAGAGTCATTCATAGCATGAGAGTTGGAACAAGATGGCGGAGTGTTGTTTTGTTCAACCTCACTTGGAACATGTTTCTGGAGAGAAATCAGTCACCACCCCGGGCATGCCCACGAGTGGCTGCAAAGTGCCGTGAGCATTGATTCTGGTGTTACCAATAAATTCTAGTGAGTAGGCAAGTTCACAAATACAGAGTCCACCAATAATGAGGAGAAACGGTATATGTATATATTTGCTTCTCTATTTCATCATAAGGCATGTGTAAATTTGGGTGGTTTCAGGGTGAACAGGTAGATGGGCACACAGCCCTCTTGGAACTGGTGTGTATCCTGCAGGAGACAGAGAAAATAAACAATTAATCATCTAAATAATTACCTAATTACAACAGTGGGACCAGCTCTGGTGGAAGGGTACCAGATGCTGCTAGAGCACTGTAACAAAGTACCCAACCTGGGCTGAGTGGGGAAGGAGGGCTTCTCGGAGGAAATGACATTCCAGCAAGTGTTCAGAAGGACGGATAAATCTTCAGGAAAACATTAGTAGGTATAAGAAGCTGTCCTAGGGATTTTACTCGAATTCATGTCTTCCGATACTTTGCTTTTCTCTTTTAGGTAGAGTTGGTGACATTTATGTCAGCGTATATTTTCTAATGTAGGAAAGCATTCCCCTTTACACCTGCAGCAAGATTTTACCCGTATGGGCTATTACTTGGAAGCTACCCTCTCTTTATTTGTTAGTTGGGAACTGGAGCTCGAAGATGCTGACAAAATAAACTATCACACAGTGTGGGGTAGTAAAATATGGCTCTAGGATGGAGAGACCCTTTCTCCTCTCCGTCTTCTGTTTTTTCTTCTCTTTTTGTCATTTCCATCCCGCCTCCCTCATCGGCTCTTTGCTTCCTTTTTTCGCACTGACTTTCCCTTTAAAGATGATTACTAGGATTCTGAGAGATGAAAGAAGCCCTCTGATTCTTCCCAGTGGGTTAAGCTTCTCACTGGAAGTTGAATAACCAGGTAGTATATTTAAGCTGTGAAAATGCCTCTGGCTTCCCCTACCCCTTACTGAATAAACTCAGAGAACTCAATGAAATGAATTAATTTTTAAACTCATTGAATTGAATTTAAGCACTTAAAAGTGTACCTTTTTCGTTTGTCTAGGCCAGCTTCATAATATATAGATGTGACCCTTGATGGAATGGGAAAATCAGCACATTTATTTGTTCATTTATCCACAAATATTTATCAGCCCTCTACTTTATGTTAGGGCGTTGTGCAAGGCACTGGTGAAATAAAGATGAAAAAGACATATCCCTCTTCATGCCTGTCTTCCCGCAGATTCGTCTGAAACAGCATCAGCCTTTACAGGTGATAATTACTTTGTATGTAAAAATTAATTAGACACTTACTGTGTGCCAGGTACCTTGATAGCACTTGACATGCATTTTCTTCAGAGTGTCCTTAGGAGATGGGTTCCATTCTTATCCCCATCTCATAGATGAAGTCTTAACTGAGATTCAGAAAGCTGAAATAAATAACTTATTTGAGGCCAGTTATAGGTAAGTAATGGATGGAGCTAGAGTTGGAGCCAGCTCCACTCTTAAGCATCATTTCTTCCTAAAATCCTTATGAGTAGCTCAGTAACTTTGGGAATTTTAGTTTGAGATGCCAACTAAAGTAAGCTTGTAACATTGGAAGATTTTTTTTTTATTCCCACAAGTTTCTTGGGGGTTATGATCTTGTTTCCTGGTTTCTTGCCAGAAAGCACCTAAGATTTTATAGATGAGAAAATTTAGGCACCTGGTCGTTAAGGAACTTGCCCAAGGTCAAGTTGTTAGGAAGAAGCATGTCTGGGGTTCCACCCAGGGCTATCTTAGCTTTGACTACCAAGGTCTCCTTTATAGAAAGGAGCTATTCTTTTTTTAATTTACTGCTTTTTTTTTTTTTCCTGATTTCAGTACGAATTCATGCCAAATGTAGAAATGTTAGAAAACACATAAACAGCGACAGCAAAAATGAGACATTAAATTCTTCTGTCTTTATCCTCATAGATAATCCCATAATATTTCATTAATCATGAGGAATGCATTGTGTTTTTTGTCTTTTGGGTTTTTTTCCTATTTCTTACCTGTGCATTAGTTTTGTTTCTACCATGAAGCTCTTTGCTCCTGGAGCATAGGGAAAATTTCATTTAATTCTGTCTCCCATAGCACCTATCTCCTTACTAAGCATATGTATATTTTCAGCAAATATTTATTGCTTTGAATTGAATTGAGATCACCTACTGTTTGCCTATCATACTCCTTTTGCAACTACAGGATACAGCAACACCAACCCAGAGGCCCAAGAAGAAGGGGATCCTACTTTTCTATCATTCTCAAATTCTGTCCCCCATGTCTAGGGAATTGCTCAGTTGCTATGCTTTTTCTAGGATGAAACTCAGAACACACCAAGGTTAGTTTTTAGATGCCCCAGAGAGCAAATAAATTCTCCCCCTGGTCCCTTGCTCATATCAAGAATACAGTGAATGTTGATGGAGTAAGTCAGGGAGACACTTTGCTTCATGGTACCCTCTTCATTTGCAGTTAGGAAAGGGCTCATGGATGTCTCCTGGCCTACAGATGCCATCACTACAGCAGGCCACTATTATCTTTTCCTTCGTCTTGGCACCACATATCTCACTTATCACGTCCAAGAGCTGTTCTCTGTCATTGCTCTCTGATCTACTCCTTCTTCTTATGATTTTCCTTTTTACTTCTGGACAAAACACTGTCACTGCTTCTTTTCTTCCCAACTGTTATTTCCCTGTCCCATTTTTCAGCTTTTCTTCCTACTTCCTCTCTTTGGGCATTTCCTAAAGTTTACTCATATCATTGCTCTTCTCTCTTGATGATGTGTTTCCTAGGAACTTCATCCAGAATTCCAGTTTCCATGATTATCTCTATGTGGAGAACACCCAAAAGTCCCAACCATTCTTACTACATTTCTGGCCTTTGTTCAGATCCCCATCTTCCTAGCAGAAGGGCAGGGGAGAGTGCAGTAACTTGGTACTAGAAGGTGCTCTTACTCACCTATCCTCCTCCAGGCCTGAAAGATGAGAGGACGAAGCAGTGACAAGAACCTGGAGAGATCTATAGAACAAGCTACCTGACATTGTGCAGGAACTTTCAGAGGATGGGAATAGACAGCCCAGGTGTCTCGTACTGTGAAGTCCGTCTTGAAGTCCTCTGATTCTTACCAGGACTTAACCATCGACAGAACACTTCTTTAGCTTCTCAAGCTTTACTTCTCTGACATCTTTGGACCACAGGCCATATTAAGGCCCCACTAACTTGGAATTGTTCAATAAAAGAAGCCATGTTGGGACTCCTTGACCCTCCAATGCCCATTGAAGGTCTCACAGGGAAAAAAAAAATATGGCTAGAGCTTCCATGGTCTCCCTTTGCAGGGTAGGTCCAAATTTCCCCTTCCAGCCTTGTTCAAGTGGCCAAAGCATAAGCGTAATGAATTTGGTAAGTAAAGAGAGATTGTCTGGGTTAGGATGAAGTTTGTACTGGCTTTTCTTCATCAGGATAAGATTAATTTTCTCACTACCATGATATTCCCTTAATATCCTTATGTCTCACAAGTCAAGTTTACATTTGATCCCTGACTCTCAGCCCTGTCCTTGGGTTTTCCTTGGAGCCGCTCTGGCCTGGAATTTTGTAATGTTTCCAGTATTGTATTGTTCCAATCTCTACTCACATGCTACTTACCCCTTTAGATCATTACCTGAGCTAAAGGACCACCTTTTCCCTGCTCCCTATGTAAGTCACTATCTCTGACATGATTTATTTTATGGTCTTCATACTGATACATGCTAAAATGATCTTGTTCCCACATTTATTTCTTTGCTTATTGGCGTCTTCCTATCCCTTTCCTCTATTCTCCGCTAGCAGAATTCATCCCATGAGGACAGAGATCAAGCCTGTCTTGCTCACCAACCTCTCCCCACAACTTAGACTAGGACATGCCATAAAAGAAGTACTCAATCAACACATTTTGAGTGATTAAACTAAAATTCCCAGGATATGAGGGTTGGAACCAGTGATGGAACCTGTCTGCATAGAAGCCTAAGGTTCTCCTCTGACCAAGTTCTTTAACTTTGAGACTCTTCTTTTGCAATTAGGTATATATTGAGTATTCCTAGTTTTTAAAAATGATAATGACTTTAAATATTATTTAAAAATTTTGGACAAAGTAATAGAAGTGGTTTACTCCCTTTACTAACTTAATCTTTCATCATTCAGTCATTACCCTTCCCTGTACTTTATTTATAGATGACCTTATGCTTTTCTAAAAGCATCAAAGTATTTTATCTTCTGGTATTTTCACAGTAGGCTTTTCAGAGTAGAGGGAGCTAGTAATATCATATGAACTTTGCACATGAGGAGACTGAGCCCTACCGAGGTCAAATGGCTATAAATTTGCCTTCTTTGTAAGTTGAGTAAGTGGTGAAGAACTCCAGATTGATTGACCCTGTTTCCTATGATTCATGCTTTATCTCACTTTCCTTTCCTTTCCTTTCCCTTTTTTTTCTTTTCTTTCTCTTATTTTAGTAGTAATCTCCTTACTAGTCCTTCTTTCCTTAGGACTTGGTATTTTATGCCATTTGTTCTGCATTTTTGGTGATTTTTCTCTGGGTCTTTAATGCCTTTATGGATGTCCCACTGGTATGCTTAATGGTGCAGAAACAGTGTTCAGTCCTTTCCTGTGCTTTTGGTTTCCCAGGGTAGTAGGGTGGTTGGCACAGAGTAAGCTTATTGGTAAAGGAATGACTTAATGAATCAGTAAAAGATATCTAGCTTTTCTAGAGCCTAAGTCTTGCAGTCAACAAGAAGGCTATTTAAAAATACAACTCATGAACTCATGAGAAGGGGTTCACAAATGCATCCCTTATTATTTTGGCATTCTACCTTCCAAAGGCTGTAAGTGTATCAGAAACAAATGTTGTCACTTAGAGGTAGGAAACCCTGGTTGTTGTCTTTGCTTTTTCAATAATTCACTGTTTGACTTTGGTAAACTCACTACTGTGCTGAGCTTTGACTCCTTCTTCTATAACAGAGGCTTTCAAACGGTACTTATTTAAAAGCCAGCATCCCCTTTGCTCAAAGGATGGTCTTATTTAGACTGTTAAAAGAGTAAAATGACATAAAAGGAGCTGTGTTGTTTGAAACAACTTCATTGGGTTGGTATGCATTGACATGGTTTGGAGACCAGCAATCAATAAAATGGACATGGTAATATTTACTCTGCCCAGCTCTCTGAATAAGGTATGTGAAGAAGTTTCATAAAATGTGCTTTGTTCTATCAATGATGTCACCAATGAAGGTAATTTTACCATTTTCTTTTCTCCCTTCAGCTGATCTACTAAACATGTCACTGCAAACCCAGATCAAGAATTTTAAAGTCTTTAAATTGAGCAGCCACTTTCCAGTAGGAATGTTGTAATTCAACAGGAGAAGTGAGTTGAGAACATTTAGAAAAATACTAATCAAGAGGGTTATTAAAGGCAAAATGAGGGTGCAGCTATATGAAAGGAAATGGTATTAAGCCAGCAATTGGGCTGGCATTGTTTGGCGTTAATTAAACTTGTAACAAGTCACAATAATGCCACTGTAGCTTTAGTCTGGGAAGCTGTAATCTAGTTCCCAAGTGAATAAACTGTAAGGCCAAAGGCCGAATAGTTTAACAAAAGGGATTAGATGATTATCTTGTAAACCAGAGAAGCAATGATATTGTTGCTTAATTAAAGAGCTTGGTAGGAAGCTCAAGTTACAAGTTAGAGTCTTCAAGCAGTTGCCTGGTCCTTTGCAAGACAGTGGGATGGTTAAATTTAAGAGAAAAAAGAAGAAACCATTCGCCAGGGGCATCCAAGTGTTGAGACTCAGGGAAAACAGAAGTACTATAATGACAGACCAGTGGTGGCTGGGGGAAAACACTAGGGGGAATAATTTAATATAGTGATGATAAAGACTAATGGAATGAATAGGGAGTGTTTCCTTAGCAATCACCAAAATTGCATTGATAGGTATTAGACACCCATATGATCAGGGGGATTAAGTCTAAGGAGATTTGGGGACTTAATTGGACACAGAGCTAGAAAGTACACTAATAAATATTGATGCTCTGGGTTTTAATGTTCGGTTAATTGTGTTTCAACTGTTTTGAAGTTTCTTTGACTATTGCTATGCAGATCATAACTGATAATGTCTATAGTTCTGCCTGAAATTTTTGATTGAAGTCTGACTCTTTTTCCTTGAAATCTTCTCTTTTTTTTTTATACTTCTTAGGTAGCTTGATAATTTTGTTCTGGTTAGTGATGTTACCTACTCACATTTTGATTATGACTCTCTCTGGTGCCTCAATAAATAAATATATGCGATGTGAAAAATCTACGTGGTCTATCATCTGTATGTTTAATTTTTATCTCTGTGATAATTGGCATGCTTCCAGTTTCCAGGTTATGAACCCAGGTCCTGTGTATACATCATGGGACAAAATCATTCTGAGTTTCAACTGTAACTCCACTTCCCACCCCCCCGCCCCGCCACCCTCACGAAGTATGGCAGCTTCCTGGCCACAGACAGTCATGGGGCAGAATAGACTACCTTATGTGTTCAAATTTAGGTTAGAGCGGAAATCTTTGTAAATCATTATATACCACCTATGTTTTTTTCTTTTCCCAGCACTGTTAAGAATCTGTCAGCAGTGCTTGTGATAATCCGCTGTTGCTTGGATTGGGACTCCTCTGAGTTTTCCTGCAAAAGTAAGCCAAAATTGTGTCTGCAGATTTTCAGCTTGATGACACCTTGGCTTAATGAAAATTCTTGAAGAAGAGAATGTGATTTTTTTTTTTAAAGTTCCAAGCTGGTAAAAATGAACAATTTTGCATAAGAAATAAATCCTTAGCATTAAGATAAATGAGAAGCACCATTGATGTGAAACTAAGTTTGCTTTGACATAGATAAGGGGGCTAAGTAGGATTCTATGGGAATTCACATGCCGGATCTAAATCTTTTTAAAACCACTACATCAAGAAATGTGCTTTTTCCCTCCTAAGATGACTATTTAAATATTTTCCTTGAGCAGTTTTTAAGTAACCTTTCTCAGTGGTCTTGACGCTGCACTCTTTTTTTTTTTTTTAAGATTTTATTTATTTATTTGACAAAGAGAGAGATCACAGGTAGGCAGAGAGGCAAGCAAAGAGAGAGAGGGGGAAGCAGGCTCCCTGCTGAGCAGAAAGCCTGATTCGAAGGCAGAGGCTTAACCCAGTAAGCCACCCAGGTGCCCCAGACCCTGTGCTCTTAAACTGGAAGCCTCTGAAGGCACTGAGAACCTCCTCTTGAGAGGGTGCTATGGATACCATTTCAATTTGCCTGAGTTCTGTAGTTACTCACCAAGCTAGGAAACAGGACAGTTCCTGGCATTCTTGCCTGCTTTAATACTTTGGCCACCCGGATCTTGTTTTGAAATTACACTGACAGATTTCTTCACACTTTGGAAGAGCTATGAAATGTATAACCAAAAAAAGCAAAATGATCGTTGAAGAGTGGGATAGATTGAGAGATAAATACTTGGTTCAGATAAATACTGGGTTCAAAGCACTGGTGTGTCCAGGGATGTATTTACAACTGAAAAGATAAATGAAGAGCTAGGCTTTTGACTTAGCTGAAGATCCTTGCCATGTTGACTGACAGAAAAGTATATTTCATACAATAAATAGACTAGCCTTAGGCTAAGAAAGAAGATTGAGTTGGCAAGGAATGCAGGTAGGAGTCTAGAACTAGGGGTCAGTCTCATTGACTACTTATAGCTTGAAGGTAAAGGAGAGCAGTGGAGGTTCCACAGAAAAATATTGCTGGATTAGAGTTTCCTGAGAGGGAAATGTTGGGTTGTGAATGGCTAAGACAGTTTTTTGCCTGGATACTGGAAGTGGGAAAGGAAAACATGGCCCAGGGTATTAGTTGCAAACAGTAGAATCTGCTCTGGCTAATTTAAATAAAAAAGGAATTTATTAAGGGATCTGAGGCGTTTCAAAGAATCATTTGGAGTCCCAGAGAAACAGGCTTGAGGCTCGGCTTCCGGGAATGATTCCCAAATCATACCACAGAACTGTGCTGGTGAGAAACTCATCATTGATGCTGTAGCCGGCTAAAGGACCATGCTCTAGAAGTGACTGATGAGGGAATTGTCACCACCCACCCAGTGGATGCCGAAAGTTTCCCTGACTGTAACTCCTATGGATTCCAAGGATTTGATCTTACTACAGTTTCTCCTAATATTCTGGAAGGATGGATATCTCTCCCATTGCCTGCATAAGCAAAATAGATAACCCCACACACAACCCATTTTTATTCATTGCTCACTTTCTCACTGAAACAAGAAGACAAAGATACTCTCAGTTTGGACATTTAAATTCACTTGCCTTTTGGTTGAAATGCAACGTGATTTATATTAAAATGCTTTCACTGTCCTTATTTCATCTTAAAAGTGCTGATTGTTTATCTGTTTGCTTAAGCTAAAGGTAGAATGCCTCTACGTCAACATTTGTAAGCTCATCTCAAGGTGAGTGTTTGCAAAGCGCGTAAGTCAGTACTGAATTAAATTTGAGAAACCCTGGAGTAAAGTAATAAAGTTTCCTTAATTTAGAATTAGGATAGGTTTGAAAAATATCCAAAAGGAAAAGCCACATTTTTCAGATGGTTGGGCCACGGACCCCTTTTTACCAAGACACTTGTGCTCTGAGGAATGCAGTTTGAGAAACACCACGGTAGACTGTGACCTCTTTAAGGACAAGGATCTTGACTTAGTCATCTCTGTATTCCTACCACCAAGCCCAATACCTGGTACATAGTAATACTTACTGGCTTGATCAAAATGAGGCTGGAAAAAGATCTCTTTTTGACTGTAGTTCCTATTGTTATCTTCGATGTTATAAAAAGACCATGATCTCTAGAGTCAGATTTGAGTCTCTTAGATCTCTTAAGAGTCTTGAATTCCTGGTCTAGCATTTGAAAAGCTTCCTCCGTTAAAGTGCTAGATTTTTCGTTTGTTTGTTTTAATACTTTATTCATTTGAGAGAGAGAGAGAGAGCGCAGTTGGGAGGAGGGACAGAAGGAGAGGGAAAAGCAGACTCCCCACTGAACAGAAGGCCTGATGTGGGACTTGATCCCAGGACCCCAAGATCATGACCAGAGCTGAAGGCAGCTGCTTAACTGACTGAGCCACTCACATGCTCCTCAAGTGCTAGCTTTTGAGTTTGTTTGAGACAATGGAATTCAAAGGGACAAAATGTAATATGTTAAACAGTAAAATTATTTGCATATGGCTATTCATAGTCTTCACCGTTTCCCTAATCTCTATACAAGAAAAATCTGTATTCCCTTGGTGAACTCCCAGATCCTCTCAAGACTAGCAGAAGTGGAAGAAAATGAAAGAAACAGAGGTTGTGTCAAACTGCATAATAAGGAGTTGAGAGATGACAAGAGTGAGGAGGACAGGCTGCCCAGGTTGGGTATTAGAGTGTTTTTGGTAAGGGCCAGAAGGGAGAGTGTTTGTCAGCTACTTACCAAACTTGTGAAGAGTTTTGAGAGAGGCAGCAACAAGAAGACAATGAGTTGCTGGTGTTTTCTACACATCAAGAATTGATTCTTCCCTATTTACATTTTGTTGTGTGTCTGAGTAGAATTGTGAAAAACCTTCCGGATCCTGGATTATGTTTCTCTCTGGGACATGGTACCATGACTGGATGACACGGCTTCCAGGATTTTTAGGGAAAATACCTTTGATTGACTTTTTTCTTGGCTTTTCCCTCACCTTTCCCATCTGCTCACTCTCCAGCCCAGATTGGTGGGCCTCAAATCACTTTCTTTCTGTTTTAAGTCCAATATTAATTCCTGTTTGATTTTTTAAAAGATTTTATTTATTTTTATGTGTGTGAGAGAGCAAGCACAAGCCAGCGAGAGGGACAGAGGGAGCAGCAGATGCCCTACTGAGCTGGGATCCCAATGCAGGACTCAATCCCAAGACCCTAGGATCATGACCTGAGCTGAAGGCAGACGCTTAACTGACTAAGCCACCCAGGCACCATTAATTCTTGTTTGAAGGGAAACTTGGTCCATGTTTTGAGCATCTTTGAATCTGTGGCAAGTGAGTTTTGAGAAGGTGGCCAGTCTCCTGGTGTGTGAACTTCCCAAACTTCCTTTTGCTTCGGTAGCAGAGAAAAGACACTTGAGGTTTTCTGATGATTTTCAAGGTAACATTGTAGGCAGTAGAGCTTTTAGTGGGCTTCTCCCTTGATGGGAGGTCACTGGCATTGGTCTTGACAGCATGTTTGGAAACCTTCTTTCAGTTTCCTAGGAACTTCTATCCCCAGTGCCAGTCTTTTGTCTTTGAGCTTCAAATTCTGTGGTTCCTCTTTTTGCCTTATTATGTCTACTCATCTAGCCAGCCATGAGGAGAGAAATTAAGTTCTGTGTTGTTGAGGCCAGTGCCACTGAGGCAGGTGTCTGACTGGTTGCTTGCTTATGAAAGGCAGATATTGCCATCTGATAATCCTGGCTTTGGTGCTAAACCAACAATGTGGTATGTTACCTCCCTTTGTACTTTCTTTGGTTTCAGGTAAGACTTCATATGACCATAATCTCATGCTGAGATTTTTTTTTTTAAACTCAATACCCCATAGCTCTTCCTTTTTTCTAAATATTGTATAGAATGAGTCAAAATGTTAACTTGTTATTCACTAAGAACTATATCATACCCTGCAGTTTAGAAATAGGGAGAAAGTCACAGAAGGGTTAATTGTTCTCCATGTTCTTTCTTGGGCATGCCTGTTTCCCAGTCGTGTTTTCATCGTCGCTGCTTAATAGCAGTGAAAGTTAAATGAGCTTTTACCCTGTAGTCCCCTGAGCCATTGTTCATGCAGCCCGTCTGACCAGCCAGCCACCCACCCATACACCCATGAATGAAGAAATCCTCTTTCACGATGAAGTTGACCCTCTGGGCTCTGTTTCTGAAATGCAGCCTGGAATTTTCTGCATTCTCAACTGGACCGTTATAAAACCATTTCGGCAAATGCAATTATAGTGTATCTTTCTGTGTGTGTGTGCATATGTGTGTGCCCATGCTCATACATTTTCTTACCCAGATAGGACAGTTTTACCCTGAGGAACTGGTAGCATGCCCCATCGACTCTAAGCCCTTCAGAAGCGGTGGAAGTGACAGGTGGCGGGATCACAGCATAATGGAAAGCGTGCTTTGGACGTCAGGAGATAGGCTTTCCAATACTGCTTGTACCACTAATTTGCTGTGTGACCTTGGGTGACTTACTTAACCTCTCCAGGGGTCACTTCTTTCACCTGGAAAATGGAGTTAATAGTACTTGCCCTTCTTGACTCGGGGGGCTACAGGGAAAATAAAGTGAGATTGTGGAAGTATGGGCAGTTTGAAATGGATAAACCCAGCCTTCCGCAGATAAACTTCAGGGTGCCTGACAGACAGGATATCTTTATCTGAAGTAAAATGGAGTGTTAGCAGGAGTAGTTAATATGGAACAGCCTTCCGCTTCTTTTCAAATTAAAATCCTACCCTAGGCAAGAGAGCTAGCAGCCCTGTAACACAATAATCTTGATTTGTTTATATGCTGAGCAACATGCATATACTCTTTTTACTCACCTAAGATTTCCCCAGTCACAGTCCATTTCTGTATTAGTGTTACCAGACAGAGAACCCATTTTGAACTCAGGTTTGGCTGTTCACCATTTGGTTGCTTTATTCAGGAAACTGGCAATCTGGGAAGATGGTAGACTAACATCTCAAAGACAGTCTTCTCAGGGTGCTTGGGTAGCTTAGTTGGATAAGCATCTGACTCTTGGTTTTGGCACAGGTCATGATCTCAGGGTGGTGAGATCGAGGCCCGTGTCTGGCTCTCTGCTGGGTGTGGGCCCTGTTTAAAATTCTCTCTCTCTCTTAACCAAAAAACCCAAACCAAAACAAATCTATCTTCTCTATCTGGGGATAGCTGGGGGCTTTAAAGGGAAAGTCATGGGAAAGGGAGTGGAGCTATGGGCAGGAGTGACAGGTGCCCAGGTGGTTAGTCTTATGTTAACGTGACCCTGAACAGTTTTGCTGGGATCAGAAGTAATTATTTCCCTAGTAGTCTGGACTTACTTTCTGGAAAAGTCTGGTCCTTCACTTTTCAGGGCCAGTGGTCTGCAGATCTTAAAAGTTAATTAGTTCTGGGGCGCCTGGGTGGCCCACTCAGTCAGTGAAGGATCTGAATTTGGCTCAGGTCATGATCTCGGGGTCCTGAGATTGAGCCTCTGCTCTGTCTCTCCCCACTGCTTGTGCTTGCACTCTCTCTGTCTGAAATAAAAATAAAATCTTAAAAAAAAAAAAAAGAAAAAAGAAAAGAAAAGGAAGTAAATTAGTTTTGCTCCAAATCAAGGGACTTATGTCAGCAAAGAAGGAGTGCATAAGCTTGAAGCAAGTTAACCCTGAAAGACCAGTTGGAGTGATTACATTAGCAGCTGCATTAAAGAACACAACCCGTCACCTGCCATGTAACTCGGTGGGTAAGTGCATGGGCTTTGGCCTCATTTAGACTTTGAATTCTGGGTTTGAGTTCCGTTTCTGTTTTTTGTTTTGTTTTTGAGAGAAGGAAAGCACATGTGAGCAGGGTAGGAGAGGCAGATAGAGAGGGAGAGAGAGAGAATCTAAGGCAGGCTCCATGCTTAGCACAGAGCCTGATACTGGTGGGGTCGACCTCATGACCCCAAGATTATGACCTGAGCCAATGTCAAGAGTTGGATGCCCAACCCACTGAGCCACCCAGGCACCCCATAAAACCTGGTTTTGCCACTTAGTAGCTGTATCTCCTGGGACAAGCTATTTTTCTACTGTAGTCCTTAGTTTTGTCCTCTACAAAATGGGCACCAAGATATTCCCACTCTATAGATCTGGAGGCTGGGAGATAAAAGGACGTGTACATAGTTACATGGTTCAGAAAGTGGTAGGTCTCAGATGTCGGAGAGGATTGCGTTTAGACATAGTAAGCAGACACCCAATTACAATTGTGTAGTAGGCAGGGTCCTCAAGAAAGACAGAACTAATAGGGAAGATTTCTCCCTCTCTCTCATATATGTATGTGAATTTTTTTGAGATTTGTGACAATTTGAAAAACTAAAAAACCACATGGTAGAGGCAGCTGGGTGGCTCAGTGGGTTAAGCTTCTGCTTTTGGCTCAGGTCATGATCTCAGGGTCCTGGGATTGAGCCCCGAATCAGGTTCTCTGCTCAACAGGGATCCTGCCTCCCCGCCCCCCGCCTGCCTCTCTGCCTGCTTGTGATCTCTCTCTCTCAAATAAATAAATAAAATTAAAAAAAAAAAAAAACCAAAACACATGGCCTAGAAATATCCGAAAATTTTTTTAAAAGCTAGGTATGTTATGAAAACACTAAATACAAGTGGATACTAGCCTATTTTCTCATTTATTACTATAAAATATACACAAATCTACTGTAAAAAGTTAAAATTTATCAAAAGACCTTATATTGTCTTTTCATTTTTGATGCCTTGTGTGAGTAATTGTGTAACCCCTATGGTGTTTTGTGTCACATCAGACAACATTGATGTAGGTACATATAGACATATGATTCA
The DNA here is from genome assembly GCF_009829155.1 of Mustela erminea. NCBI lineage: Eukaryota > Metazoa > Chordata > Mammalia > Carnivora > Mustelidae > Mustela > Mustela erminea. The sequence goes on along the minus strand of NC_045614.1, from coordinate 29,151,260 downwards.
TCTTGTCAACATGATAATGTAAACTTAAAGTATCAGTGAATGCGCTCCAGTTCTGTATTTTGTCTTCCTTATGATTTTCTTAATGACAGTTTGTTTTCCCTAACTTGCTTTATTTTAAGATACAAAATAGGTGTTAATGAACTGTTTATGTTACCGGTAAGGCTTCTGGCCAACTTCTGTTGATCTTATTGTTCCTTTCGATCACTCCTAGATGCAAGGAATTCTGAAGCTGAGTATTTTAATTATGTCATTAAAAAATCAGGGTGCTGTTAGTAACAAAGAAGGGGAGAATAGGAATGCCCCTGGGTGGCTCAGTTGGTTAAACATCTGCCTTTGGCTCAGGTCATGATCTCAGGGTCCTGGGATCCAGTTCCACATTGGGCTCCTTGCTCAGCAGGGAGCCTGCTTCTCCCTCTGCCACTCCCCCTGCTTGTACCCTCATACTCTCCCTCTCTGTCAAATAAATTAATAAAATTTAAATCTTAAAATTTTAAGATTCTTTAAATCTTAAAAAAGAAAGAAAGAAAGAAAGAAAGAAAGAAAGAAAGAAAGAAAAAAGAAAGGGAGAATAGATACCAAGTAGGCAAATCTTTCACACCAGGAGTTTCAACGCCACCTCATTTACTTGGGTGTATCACACCAGATTGCTCCCCTTGCACACAAGAAGGTGCCTACTGGACTGCCCTTTGCATTAATCACTGAGTTCTCTTTGGGTAGGTGAATTAACTTAAATTTGGTGGAAACTAGCAAAAAAGTAAGGAGAAATTTTTAGGCTTTTTCTTTTCTGTTTTGCATAGGCCAGATAGAGAAGCTTCTCTCATTCTGTTTAGTGGCACAAAAGGGAAAAGAAGGAGGATGGGTGTGGGAATGGGACAGGCAATTAGTCCATGTCTCTGCGGCTGATACATCCATACGGGTCAAATGATTTCTCAAAACTTAATTGCATTATTTACTATGTTCCGGCTACAGGATGTGAAACGGTCTGCCTCACTTACACCGTCACACTTCGGTGTTGAACTGAAGCCCAGAGAGAAAGACATCTGTAGCATCAGGGTTCTGTGGAGGCTAGGGGTGTCAGAAGCAATCACTGCAACGAAGTCGAGTCCAAGACTACTGGAGAGTCTATCTTGATCGTTGCTTGAGTTTGTTATTTTTTAAAAATCAGATATTCAAAAGGTCTTTATATTTACAAATAAATATTTCAAAACCCATTTAGTGAAAAATCATTTGGAACTAAAGTAGGAACCGTGTGTCACATTATTGAAATGTGACTAAAACAGTGTCTATTTTAAAAAATTTGCTCACGGAGAACAAAGCAAGGAAAGAAGTAATTTTTTTCCCCCTTGCGCTCCCTCAGACATGCGTGTGCGCGTACATATACTCGCTTATCCATACAGAACACCAGATTCTGTCTCTCTGTGTTATCTTGTATTCATTTCATATTCCTTTCTCAATATCACTGTGAAACTACTTTGTTGTATCATTTCCACGTAGCTCTTTTCTCATTTTTGCAATTCTAATTCTCACTGCTTATTGCATTACAAAAGAGTGAAGGGAAAGTGGATTTGCATGCGGGGCATTTTAAATTCTAATGTCAGGGGTCATTTGTCTTTTTTTTTTTTTTCCCTTTTCTTTCCCCTCTTTGGTTCTATCTAGGAGCTTGGCTTTCACATACCAGGGGTAATTTACAAGAAAGCTTTTAAAAGCAGCGTTTGAGATTTATTTTGCACATTCTCAGAACCTAAAAGGCTAAATGAGAAAGAACCTAAAATAAAGATCATTTCCATATATTTGAATGTTGTGTTGCTTGAATCGCTCACATATGTTGGAGAAAGTGGGAATCCCCACATCCTCTTTAGTTCACTTTCAGGCAGAGTGACTGCCCCACACATTCCTCTCTCTCAGATCGGAATGGGAGAACGCCACCAAATGCAACACTTGGGATTCTCCTTCTTCTAGCTTCGGATTGTTATATCTTGTGTATTTTCCTCGTAGGAGTAGCTTAGTTTTTCTCTACCTTAAATTAATACTAATGAGATTTATGGATTCACACTGAAGGCAGGTTGCTACCTGTCCCTACTCCGTCGCCCTTCCCTGGATGTCTGTTTCACACTCTATTCTCAGACCTCCAGTGGCTCCTCCCTGCTTCTCTATTGTAGGGATGACCTTACCTCCGGTTTTACTGAGAAAAGCTCAGTCAGGAGGAAACCCCCACATGCTCTCCCCAACCTATCTACAACAGACCCTGTGCTTCCTCCCATGGGCCTAACTGCTCCACAACCACCCACGGCCTTCAGGGGCCCCTGGATCTCCCCTTCCCCCTCCACCTTTTCTTGCTTCTGCAATCATCTGTTCTCACCTGCATCCTCTGGGCTCCTCTCCCTACTAGATAATTCCCAGCAGCTTTCAAAGATGTTCTCATGTCTCCACACTGAATTTAAAAAAAGGAAGAAAACCTGCTTAAATCCTGGCTACCAAACATTTCTCTGCTCCCCTTTGACAATGCAGAACATCAGAATTGTCTACAGATGTTCTTTCCATCAGACTTTCAAATCCACTACTTCTCAAAGCACAGAGGGGTCACCAGAGGCCCCTTCTCGGCCAAACCCATTGTTCTACTCCCTGTGCTTTTCTCACTTGATCCATCAGCAGCATCTCTTCCTCCTCGACACAGTTTTTTTTTTCCACCACACTCTTCTGCTTTTTCCTGCTACCCTACTGGCCACTGTTTTTTAGTGTCCTTTGCTGGCTCCCTTCATCATTCTGACACGTCAGCCTCTAGAGCCTCTCGTTTCTGTCTTTCGAACTTGTCTCTTCTCCCTTCACTCCCCAGATGGTCTCCTTCAGGCTCATGGCTGTTTCCTGATGTTTTCCAAATCTCGGTCTCCAGCTCAGAACTCTTACCTCAACTCCACACTTGGAGCGTGCATCCAGTGCCTACTGAGCTCCACGTGGATATCTAGAGACTCATCAAACATAAATGCTACCGGCCTGGTCCAAGCCACTAGCATCTCTGCCCGAGACTTTTGTCTGAGTGCTTTTTGCCAGTCTTTGCCACCTTATTTACAATGCGGCGGCTGGAAGGATCCTCCTAAGACTAAGTCTAGTCCCGTCAACACTCTGCTCAAAATCCTAATGGTTTCTTGTCTTCAGAATAGCAGCCAGAATTCTCAAAGGGGCTGATAGTCCTGTCTCACCTGTTTCTCTAACTGCGTAGGCTACCAGCTGTCCTCACCATGTCTGCTCCCGCCACATGGGCCTTTTCACTGTGACTCGGAGTGTCCAGCATGTCTTGCCTCAGCCTCTTGTAGTTTCCTTTCCTGAGTCATGCTTCCCCTGGGTGTTGTCAATGCTCACTTCATCCGTCCCTTTGGTGTCTGCTCAAATTAATTACCTTTTAAGAAAGGTAATATTCTCTCTTATGGGAATCTCCCACCCTCTGTCCTCCATACCTGTTTTTTATGAGCACATTAGGTATTGTCGACTTATTTTCTGACTCTCCTCTAAGGTGTAAGCTTCAAGGGGGTAGGTATTTTGAGCTGGTCTTTGCTGTGTCGCCTAGTGCCTAAAAGAATGCCTTGCAAGTAGTAGCACTATTAATAAACGTTGATTAAATAAATGAAAAATGGAATGAGGACTACACATCTAAATACTTTAAGCAAGAGCTCTTATAACTGGCCTGAAATTAAATATTGGTGATGATGAATTCTTATTTTGTTTTCTGAACCCTAACACTCATGATTCTGACATTTTATTTCTTTGGTCAGTTTATGGTGTTGGTTTTTCTAAAGAAGTGAAGAAGTGCATGATGTCTTGGTAACCCTCTGGGTTTGTGACCCTTACATCACATACACAGAGCATCAGCAGAACAGAATATTAGTCAAGGATCACAGTAACTGAACTTTCAAAATCAAATCTTGCCTCTTTCTTCCTGTGTCAATAAGGAACCCAGCAGGAAACAGATGGCATATACAAATTGGGTAATTTGACTAGAGTTTAATAACGGTACCATTTTCAAAGCACAAGGCCCTGTGTGCAGTGCCCTGAGGCTAGTAGAAGCCTTTTCTGATACCACCCCAGGCATGGAGAGGGGAGGAGAGGGAAGGTGTATGGGAAGGGAAGCATACTAGAAGCCGGAGGGGGAGCTATAAGATAGGGTACCTGGTAGAGGCCATTTGACCAACCAGTAGTCAGTGGCTGAGGGATATAGCAAGCCTATGATAAACCCCGGGGAGGAGCTGAGGTAATAAACATCGCAACTCTCTCTTCTCCCTTCCTCTGATCTCCAGCTAGGGGTTCCCATTAGCCAAACCCAAGTGGAAGTCGGAAGCCAAGGGAAGCCTTGGCTGCAGCCTACAGAAGCCAGCCTCTGAGGTAGACAACGGGATAGGAAAGGGTGGAGGGTGGACTGGGAGAGCAAACGGCAGGCATCTAGCAGAACATCCAAGGGCCGTCTCCCGGATGCAGCCTGTTCTCCCATTTCTCCACTAGTCTTCTTGTCCATTCTTCATGCAACGGCTGAAATAAAACCCCCAATCTGTGTGTGTTGGACCCCTGTATAAGGCCCGATCATTTAGCAGCTTTCATTGAACTTAGAGTAAAATCCAGATCCACTCTGGTGGTGTACGAGAGGGGCTGAATGGTTCTTACCCACCCCCCTACCCCGCATTATATTCTACACAGTTGCCTTGGCTTGCTATACCCATTCACAGGGCGGCCTAAACCTTCTTGACATAAATGAAGTTCCTTATCCTCACTGGACCCACTACCTGGAACACCCTTTCTTTATCCCCTTACAATGTTAACTTGTTGCGTGTGTTACATCTTATCCTTTAAACATCAACTCCTCCGGGAGCACCCCTCCCCGCATAAAGGTTGTCTTTTGTTTACTCTTTATCAGGTACCCCAATATTTGCTTCACAGCATTTATCACAAAGTCTAAGTGGTTCCTCCTTCTTTCCCTCCTCTGCTTCACTGAGTCGGTCTCTAAACAAAGGAAAGCAAGGTTCATTGAGGCATGTGCCTTCTCTGTCTTGTTCTCTGTGTCATCCTCAGAGTACAGATCTATTTCTGGCCCAGGTGGTTTCTCAATAAATATTTGGTGATTGAGTGAACAAGCATCGTTTTCAATAAAAATATCCTTCCATTTATGCAGTAATAAAAAAAAGGGGGGCGGGGAGGTTTCCTTTAAGCTTCTCTTGAATGTATTTGAATTTCTCTCTCTCTAGTATCTGTAGGATCTCAAATATATTAGTAAGTGCTTAATATATATTTGAATAAAACACCCTTACTAACAACAAGGCTGATTCGCTATGGCTTAGCAGATTGTTTTCTATGGTTGGCGTATTATGTCTTTAACAAAATTAAGCTGAAAAATGAACAACACCCTCTCCCTAATCTTTAGATTCCCAGCATAGCTCATTACCTGCGTTGACCGGCTTGGTGATTTACTGGAAGGTGCATTAGGTATTGACTAGGCTGGAGCTTTAGAGCTCGAAAGACCTGGCCAAACTCCATTTAAGCCAGTCACTGGAGACTGTAGACCTTTCTGAGCCTGTTTTCGTGTCCACAGGAACTAGGGCAATGTAGCCTAATCCCTAGAGCTATTACAGAGTTACAGGTGCTAGACATCCTCCTCTTTTCTATGCCCATCCCTTGCCTTTCAATACAAAAGCAGGCTCAGTGCCCCCCCCCTTCTCCTGCTGCTTCCTTAGTACCTTCTCCCAGTCCATTTTATTAGTCTTTGGATCTCATGCCCGTGTTCTGGTTATTGGGAATTCTGGTGGAAGACTTTCCTGTCGGCGCTTCTCTTTATGAAGTTGAATTCACTCTCTGGTGGAAGCAGCCTGGAGCTTGGTGGCGCCTGTGACAAATGACACACCCATCAGGCTTTTCAGCCGGCATCATATTTGCCACAGAAACGTAGACAGCACTTTCATGCAGCGAAGCACTTTGTTAGTACTTTGAGCCTCTGAGGGACAATTTGAGTTGGAAAAAAGAGGCATTGAAACCTTGTACAATACTCACCCCATTACACAAGGAAAACCAAATAAGTTTATCTGACAAAAAGGTATGGGTATGCTTTTGATAAAAGAAGCCCAAGCCACAGGGCGCTCTTGCTTCTCAACGGAAAGATAAGATGCCTGGAAGTTTTATCTTTTGTTTATTTCTTTTTAGTTAAGTTTAACTAATATACTTTGAATGCGTTTTCTGAGCCAGGCACTTTTTCTTGACTGCTTTGGTTGGATTTATAACTATTAAGGTTGTAAAGTAAAAAATATTTCGGTGTAGGCAGCTCTTGCTAAGATCTGGCCAAAGAATGGGATACTTTTATCGGCAGTTTGGAAATTCATCGGTACTATATGCGCAATCTGGCAAAATTAAATTTCTCATACATGAAATGGTTGTCTGGAGTCTGGTTCCTTAAGAGATTCAAATCAGTTCCTTTCAAACCTATATATTTAGCTTGTACCCTTGATATATGCTGAATAAAATAGGTAAGGGTATATACCCTTCCCCGACCTTACTGTCAGGCTCAGTGTTCCTTAACTCTTTGACCAATGTCCTTCTTTTTTTTTTTTTTAATTTTCTTTTTAAGATTTATTTATTTATTTATTTATTTGAGAGAGAGAGAGAGAGAGAGTGCATTAGCAGGAGTGTCAGAGGGAGAGAGAGAATCTCAAGATGCCTTCCCAACATCTTGTTGCGCGGAGCCCCACATGGGTGGGGGTGGGGGGCCCGATCTCAGGACCCTGAGATCACAACCTGAGCCAAAACCAAGAGTCAGACGCTTAACTGACTGAGTCACCCCGGCACTTGACCAATGTCCAGCTTTTCTAAATATCAATACCTAGGATCCCCCTTACACATTATTTGAAACTTAAAATAAGCTGAAGTTGAAGACCAGTAGGTAAAGCCCAGCTTTATTTTCAAGTTGTATGTTCCACACATTTATCTCTATCTTTCTGAGACATACTGATCTAACTGGTGATGCAAAACACACACACACACACACACACACACACACACACACCCCACAGCCACTTCCACGTGTGTCATTGACCCTTAAGCTTCACATGTTCGATAATGATCAGAGGAGGCAAATTTGTGGTTTCATGCATCTAACACTGGGCACACAGTTACTGTCATCTTAACTTTCTTAATTGAGCCCACATTTAACATGGGGATATTTCACATAAAATGCAGATATTTGGGTTCTGTGAAGAACCCTGAAGAGGGACTCGCAGGGGGCCTGCGTTCCCATAGGGCAGCAGCAGGCTGGGGCTGACTGGCGGCTGCTCCTTCAGGCCGGGCTTCACTTTCTGGTGGCCATGTCTCCATGGCTCAGCACTGAAGGCTTATGTATGGAACATGGCTTCCATCGTGCATGTAATGCCCCCGTCTTCTGGAAGACTCAAGTTTGTGAGCTCTGATAGAGTCCAGAGAGGGGAGGCTGAAGGATTTTCATCTAGAGTAGACAGACCTTGAGATACTGGTAGGATTTATTTCATCTATATGAAGAAGTGTGTGTGTGTGGGAGGGGGTCATTTCAGGCAAGAAACTAACTTTGATACTGAATGCCACTAGTGGGTGTGATGGTTTGTGAGATTTATTCCCAGTAGTTTTTCTCTAATAATATTTAAATTGCTTAAGGAGGCAGATGATTTATTATTATTTTTTTTTAATGAAAGCATATCTAAGGTTAAAACTCTTACTTCCTTGCAGCCTTGCAATCTGAAATACCTTCTTGAGAGGAAGGAAAAAGAAGAGAAGGTATAGCTAGCTAAGGAATTGGGCATAGCCAAGGTCACAGTAATGGGTGACTGTCAGGCTTATGAATTCACCAATTAAAATTGTGTGTGTGTATGTTGTGAGTGGTGTGTGCGTATATGTGTGGTGTGGGTGTAAGCATGTGTGTGTAGAACATCTGTGTTCAGAACAGCTGTATCACTACAGCAATCGTTAGATTTGTCTGAGAAAATAAGGCTTAAAAAATGCCATTTATTGTATATCTTCCCAAAGATAGTAGTGGAGCCAGTACTTTTTTTTTTTTTTTAAAGATTATTTATTTATTTATTTGATAGAAAGAGTGAGAGAGAGAGCACCAAGCAGGGGAAGCAGGAGAAGGAGAAGCAGGCTCCCCGTGTAGCGGGGAGCCTGATGTGGGGCTCAATCCTAGAACCCTGGAATCATGATCTCAGCTGAAGGCAGATGCTTAACGAACTGAGGCACCTAGGTGCCCTGAGCCAGTGTTTTCTTTACAAAAGGAAGAGGGCTTAGAAAAAGAGTAAGATGGCGAGTTTGACCAAGATGCCTTCAAGGGAAGGAGTTCTGTCATAAATGATGCTCAGTATCTTGCACTATTCCCAGACCAAGCTCACCGTATACTTGGGATTTTCCCAGCTAACATCACCCTTAAGATGATGTCTCCAAAAAGCTACTTTTAGGATAAAATTACATCTATGAGTGGTAACATCTTTACATTTGAAGACTTATTTCCCCGTTTTTTCAGTGTAAATAACCTTTGCCCTTCAGGCAGAGGCCTGAGGTAGGGGGCAGAGCCAGTAGGGTTTGTCATGTTTTGTTTTGATATTGTTGGGAAATTTCAAATGGAAATGTTTTATTTTTCTGGCAGGGCTGGATCCCTTGTATAGCTAGCTGTTTCCTTGGTCTTAAGAAGGTCCACCATAAGGATTTACTTGTGTTAAACTGAAAACAGATCTCCTTCCAAAGGAAAGCCCCTTTTATTGATCCTGACCTTTTCCTTTTGCTGGTAAAGACTTGTTGACTTGCCTTTTAAACAATTGGAACTCACTGTGTTTCTTTTCTTATAATCTCCCATGTATCCTGTTCAGAGGCATTCCGTTCTGAAAAAATAAATTTCCTTTGGAAGTCATAAAAGAGCGCTACTCAGGGAAGAGTTAGGAATATGGAACCCTCTTAACAAATCACCAGTGTGGCTTGTGAGGGGCAGGCCAACACCTGATTTCCCCTGCCTCACCCGCTTTCAAGTTGCCTCGCCTCCATTATGTCCGTCTGTCGCTTGTGAGTTCCCACTAGAGGTACTTTAGAACTTTATTTCATCTAGTGGTGCCCTGAGAAAACTTGAAGCACTGAATTGGGATTATATTAGCTGGAAGAATCAAGAAATTAATTTCCTTCAAGAGAAGAATGGCATGTCTGGTCAAACAGAATATTGCTTAATGTAATAGAACTCCCAAATGAAATTGGGGAGCGGATCTTTCCCTAACCTGGGGGATGTGAGATTATTGAATTCAGGATTCCTGTATAAATTAACATCTGAAGGAAAGGGTCTGCCCCCCCCCCCCCCCCTGCCATCCATTCTCTCCCTTTTTCTGTGCGTTCTGCATGGGAGTGTTTCTGTCCCCAGCAGAGAACCGCACGTCTTCAGCCAGCTCTGTGAGGGAATAAAAGAATTAATGGATCGGAACTTAATCCATAACTCCCTAACTCTGAGGCTTTATTTTTTTTAATAGTTCATAAACTTCTTATTTTCCTTTTTAGCCTAGATTTCCTCTGTGGTGAAAGAGAGTTTTGCCAACCTTTGGCTCTGCCTCATAAAAACGCATTAAAGGACAATTCTAGGTTGTGTGACTGCCTGTAATGCACCCTCATATAATATTCCAGAACTATCCCAGAGTTTGTGTCTGAATTTGTTCTAATAAAAAAACCCCGGGGTCAAGAACACAGCTCCTTCCAGATGGATTAATTTGTGCATTCTTAAAGAGCTAGAAGGCCAATGGATATTGCTTCTCTTATAGCTGTCACAAGTAATATTATTGGGAGCATGACAGACGCCTAACAAGATACATGGAGATCTCTATTTTGACATTTTTAAAGTGACATAGTAGGGTTTGTAATTTTTTCAAACAACCAAACGAAGTATCTGTCTTTTCGAATTAAACTCTCTGAGGTTTCTGTCATGTCAACTTTTGCCCTCCTCTGGGTGACAGAATTGGGGGATAAATCAGTAACTGATTTCTCAAAGGGATGTTTTGAGAATCATGTTTTATAGGCGATGCGTGCCCTCCACAAAGCTTTCTAACCACCAACAGGCACAAATGGGACTTTGAAACAGTCGCTGTCAGGTGGTGAAAGCTCCAAGAGCGGAATTTATCCAGAGCCATGGGTCCAAAGAGTTTGCAAGGTCAAAGGCAAAAAAGTAGCCCTTGTTGAGAACCTGGAGTGGGATCTCAGAGGTTATGGCTGAGATGTCCTTTCTGTCAGAGAGAGGCCGGGAAGGCTCTGCTGCTTTTCACTCTTAACGCTCAGCCCCCTCCAAGGGCGTAAAAGCCTCAGTTTATTGTACTTCCTATGAGAAATCCAGTGCATGGCTGATTCCCTTCCAGGATTTCACATTTATCTGCTGAGATAAGTACAAAATCAAAACATAGTGTGTAATTTGTGTGATTTCTTCCTGAAGTACACTATTTCTTTTTTGAAGGGAAATATTCATTGCCCAATGCATTGTTTTCCTTCCAAGTGAGAAAGGCTTTTCCCGTTCCTTGATTAGTGATATGTCTTTAGGATAAACTAAAGAAGAGAGTAAGACTCACCTGAAACTTAAGTGCTCAGAGGTATTTACATTTTGTAAATTTCTTTCCCTATGTATGCATGTAGAAACATACACATTTTTATGCAATAAGTGTGCTATTCCACATGTAATTCTGTAACCTAGGTTTGTTTCTTTTTTTAACCTAATATTACCTTTCTATGTTGATAAATGTGCATCAACATCATTTTTTTTAACATCATTTTAAAAGGCTGCTTGTATTCCATTTTATAGGAATACCACCTGTATTTCGCCAATCCCCTGTTGATGGACATTAAGATTGTTTCTGATTTTTCAGTATGACAAAGAACAATGGAATAAACGTCCTCATACATACATCTTTATGGACTTGAGAGGTTTTCTTCTTGAGGCATTTTGGGAAGCTACTCATTTCTTCTCATCTTATCTGTGTGTGAGAGTATTTAATTCCCTATAACATCACCAACACTGGCTATTGCACGTCTAAAGCTGTCAGCCTGAAAGATACAGAAAAATGGTTCATCGTGATTTCTGTTTAAATTTCTTTGGTTAATTATGAGATTGAGTATTTTCCCATTATTGACCATTTATATTTCTTTTTTCTTTCTTTTCTTTTTTCCTTTTTTTTTTCTTTCTTTCTTTCTTTCTTTCTTTTTTTTTTTTTTTGAGAATTACCTATTCATCTTTTTGCCTGTTTTTCTGTTAGGCTTTTTAAAATTTTTTTCTTATTGCTTGCATTAGCTTTCTGTACATTCTGGATTTATGTGATTCTTGTGTAGCATTCTGGACATCAAGAAAATAGTGGAGGGATGCCTGGGTGGCTCAATTGGTTAAGCAGCTGCCTTTGGCTCAGGTCATGATCCCAGCGTCCTGGGATCGAGTGTCATATCAGGCTTCTTGCTTGGCAGGGAGCCTGCTTCTCCCTCTGCCTCCCATTCTGTCTGCCTGTGCTTGTTCTCTCTCCCTCTCTCTCTGATAAATAAATAAAATCTTTAAAAAAAAAAAGAAAGAAAGAAAGAAAAAAGAAAAGAAAATAGTGGAGAAGGGGTGCCTGGATGACTCATTCAGTTGAGGGTCTGACTCTTGGTTTTGGCTCAGGTCATGATTTCAGGGTCGTGAGATTGAGCCTTGAGTTGGAGGGATGGGTGCGTGGATGGGGGTCGTCCATGCTCAGCAGGGAGTCTGCTTGGGATTCTCTCTCCCTCTGCCCCTTTCCCCACTCATGTGCATATACTCTCTCCATCTCTAAAATAAATAAATAAATAAAATATTTAAAAAGAAAAAAAAAGAAAATATTGGGGTAGAAGACAGTATTAAGCTGAAAGAAGTGTTTACTGCCAAGGCCACGAGGGGTTTGCACCTGGGAACAAAGGGAACAACCAGGGGCTGTGAGAGGCAGGCTTTGCAGTATCCAGATGTAATTGGCTTGTTTGAATAATTTCAGGTGCTGATGGGAAACTGAAACCCTTTACCCCGGGACAGACAGGAACTGTGCCTGGGAGAATTGCTTGGCTGGCGGACTCTGTCCTCAGGAGCAAAATAGGAAAAGAATCCTATAGTTAGGCCATTCAAGGCTGCCTCAGTTTCCCCCAGATGTCAAGGCAGCACAAAATAGTGGTCTTTCATTTTAGACCTTACACCACTACTATCTCTGAGAGATGAGCCCCAGATTCAGTGGCTTCTTCTTTGTCCTCATTGCCCTTGACTGAGTTCATTCTCTTCATTCCCGAAGATTCTTTCCCTCCACTTACCCTCCACTTACCTTACCACAGCCCTGTTCAGGGAGGCAGCATGGCATGAGTGAGATGCTCCCTGAGTCTGAAAAACACGGCTGTGATCCCACCTTTGTCACTTGCTAGCTCTATGGCCATGGCAAAATGTATTACTTCTCAGCCTCTGTTTTTATACAATAAGATAGTAACTACCTCATGGAATAACATGCAAAGAGTGCCTGGCATTATGTCTGGTTCATATTGAGCATTTAGATCTTGATTCTTATGTACCTTTTACTTGTTCAGCTGCAGATTCCTGCTGTCTAAACATGAGTGTTAACTGAGATTCGTTGCGTATCTTCCAGACCTCTTCCTCTGTTCCTCAGCCCTCGAAGGGATGGCCAGCTACCTTTCCTGTGGCTTCTGTTTGCACTTGGAGGCAAATAACTCCCAAGTTCCATATCTTTCACTGATTGCTCTCTGATTGTCTGGTCCACATTTCTAGCTGTTTCTTAGAGATTTTTCCCTACAGTGTTTTAATTAGCATTTTTTTTTTTAAGATTTATTTATTTATTTGAGAAAGAGAGAGAGAGGGGAGGGGAAGGACAAAAGGGAGACAGAAACCCAGGCAGAGTGTTAGTGGAGCCAGAGCAGGGCTCATCTCATGACCCCAAGATCATAACCCTGAGATCATGACCCTAAGATTATGACCTGAGCTAAACCAAGGGTCGGATGCATAACCAGCTGAGTCACCCAGGTGCCCCTTATTTAGCATGTTTAAAATTTTTCTCCTCAAACCAGTACCTTCCCCTTTTTGGCTTCATCATTAGTGTCCCTGTATGTTGACTTAATAGGTCTTAAATCACTTTCCGTTTCTTTCTCTTTGAGACCCACGAAAACTCAGCTATCAAGAATATCAAAGGTTTCTTCTCTCAGTTTGCCTTCATGTGTCATTTCCGCTCCAGGAAATCAGGGCCCTTCTAGTTACAAAGTTGCATTAGGCTGGAGCTGGTTTCCTTCTCTTTGTCTTCCCAGTCCAGCCTATGCCCACAACTTAGTCTCTCAAAGGTTCCTCTCCGATCATGTTTCCTCTGCTATAAAGCCACCAGTGGCTCCTGGGTGCCCAGGCCCTGACGTAGGTTCCCCAGCCTGGCACACAGGGTCCCTACAATGAAGTCATAGCTCATTCCCGGCAGCGGGGTCTCCAGCATGCCTACATCCCATCAGCTTCATCTTTTTAAAAAAATTGTAGTCCCCAGTGCACACGTTGCCCCCAAGCAGCTTTGTGTATTTGTCTATGTTTTCATAGGTGGGATACCTACCTTCCCGTTCTGAGTTTTGAAATCTTGTATTCAGAATTCAAATCCTGGTTTTTCTGGTGGCTGCCAGCTATGTGACCTTGAAAAATCACAGCGTCTCTGAAACTTGGGTTCCTCATTTGTCAATGTGGACACAATGATCATGCTGCAGGACTGTTCATGAAAAGACTGACATCGCGCTCGTATCCTGGACACGCATAGGCTTGTAATTGAGGCTGCGGCTCTTATCATCCCAGACTAAAGTCCTCTGTTTTCTCTGAATACCGATTTTCATACTCATAAGGCATTTGTTTTATATTGCCTTGTGCTGTATTATACTTCAAAGGGTTGTGTCTTGGGGCGCCTGGGTGGCTCAGTCGTTAAGCATCTGCCTTCACCTCAGGTCATGATCCGAATCGGGCTCCGAGAGGGGAAGCTTGCTTCTCCCTCTCCCCTGCTTCTGTTTCCTCTCTTGCAGTGTCCCTCTCTGCCAAATAAATAAATAAAATCTTAAAACAAAAAAAAGCGAAAGGTTGTGTCTTCACTAACCATACTGAAAGTTCCTTGCAGTTGGCCTTTGAGTAGAGTATTTCTTCATTCATTCGCTGGAGATTTATTGGGCGCTTTGTATGTATCTCATGGGGAGCCAGGAGTGGGGGAGACGAGAATGACAAAGACTCAGTCCCTGCCGTCAAAAACCTTGCACGCCATCTCATTATCATCAACTGCTACCCTCAGGTGGTTGAGATAAGCCCAGGGTGAGCCAGAAGCAGGAGCACCTGACTCCGCTCTGAATCTGGGTCGACATTCTGGGGAGGTAACCTCGGAGCCGAGGAAGGGTGGTAGGAGCTCGCCAGGAGCAGCTGGGGAGGGCGGTGCTGCGGGACAAGCCAGGAAGAACGTTCTCGGCAGAAAGCAACGTGTTTACTGACTCAGAGGGGAGGCAGAACACGGTCTTTTGTGAACCGCAGGAACAAAATGGCTGTGACCTTGGTTCTGAAGGACAACTGTCTGAAGCAGGAGATAAAACGAGGCAGGTAAGCAAAGGCTGGATCATGAGGAGTTTTTCAGTCCCTTCTACCCGGATGGTAGTTCCTGGTACAGCGCCTGCATCTGGTAGGGTTAGTGGATATGTTTGTGGCCTTTCTGCACATGATTTTGTCTCAGAACGTTTATAGTCAAGGAAACCCAGTTTGGCAAGAGAATAGAGTTTGAAAATTGCTCTCCTTCATAGTTTCTAAGAAATACAAGATTTCAGGCCACATTTATAAACAAACAAATGAACAGCCTTCTGCTGCTATGTACTTCCATATCTTCCCTTACATTGATGTCCCTTCTTTCTTAAAAGTAAAACCAAGCCAGAAAATTTTCTCTCCTCCACCAGCTGAGCTGCTTTGTCCCTTCTCTTCCCCTTTTCATGTTCCCTCAGACTCTGTGGTGCTGGCTGGACTTAGCCTCTCCCCAAATCCTCTCTCCCTCTCTGCCCCCCTCTCCATTTCTACAGAAGTCGAGAGAAACTGACTGACAGAAACAGAGCTCTCCTCAGGTGACCGTAGGTAAAGAATGATTGTCCAAGGGCGCCTGGGTGGCTCAGTGGGTTAAAGCCTCTGCCTTCAGCTCAGGTCATGGTCTCAGGGACCTAGGATCCAGCCCCTCATCCGGCTCTCTGCTCAGCAGGGAACCTGCTTCCTCCTCTCTGCCTGCCTCTCTGCCTACTTGTAATCTCTGTCTATCAAATAAATAAATAAAATCTTTTTTAAAAAAAAATGATTGTCCAAACACATGTGAGGAATGAACAAGCCATTCTCTGGCCACTCCCAGAGCCCTGTGTGTGGTGAGTTGAGCCCACCTCAGAAACTCACCTTTTCATTCTAAAAAAGAAATTAGTTCATTCAGGATTCTGTTTTCTGCCTCTCCCCCCCTTCATTATTTCTCCCAAACCTTGAATCATAAACTTCTAGAAAGCACTGTGAATAATTTATATCCTTTTATTACTCATTGCTTAACTCCCTTTGGGGGAAATGAAGAGAAACATTTGTCTTCTGCTGTTTACTGTCCCGTGGACTGAGACCATGTCAGCTGTAGGCAATAGGAAAGATTTATGACCGCAGGAGCTGTCATTATGGAACATTTGATTGACCCATAGTTTTGATTAATCAAAATATATATTTTTTAAAAGTCAGGACCCATGTGAATGACACCAGAATGGAAATTCAACGTTTTACCCACTTCCACTGAAACCTACTTGTTATCTATCATCTTTCTTTTCAGTGCTCAATGGTGAGCATTTTCTTCCCTGCCTATTTAATTGGTTTTCCTGTGGAGTCTTTCTCAGAATTTGTAAATTCAAATAGAGAGCTATGATGACTTGGAGTGCAGAGTGGTACCCTGCTGTGGGGGGCATGGGAGTGTAGACATGCTCAGGTTCTCTGCGGTTTGCTCTTTCTAAATGTCTTTATTCAGCTTCACAGAACCAGGGATTACAGTTAGGACCAGTCTTGGGCCATCGAGATGCTTCTGGCACATTGGGTTGATCCTGCAGCAGATCTTGTTAGAATGGGTCAACTTCATTCCATCAAGTCTGGTACCATACCATCCAAGACAAAAATTGCTGTCTCACCAAAACTTCTGTAGCCCAGCAGAGCTGGATGAACTGGCCTACCCTTGACCCACTCTGCACTGCACCCTCCCCCCAACCCAAATCTATTTTTTTCAAAGCATAAATATGACCGTATCTGCTACTACCACTACTCCCTGATTGAACACCTCTAAATGATTTCCCATTGTTCAGAATCCTTGCAGTGGTTCAAAAGGCCTTGCATGGTCTCCACTAACACTCTGTCCTTATCACTCTGTCCCTTGGACTCTCCATTCCAGTCACACTAGCCTTTACTTAGTCCCTGTTTTCTTTCTGCTCAGTCTCACCACAGGACTTTTGCACATCTGGTTCCTGCAGCCTAGAAATCTCAGCTCGAGTGTTTTTACTTTTGAGATACTTTCTCTGCCTCTCTACTCCCTAACTGCACTATTTCTTTGTTATAGGTGCTCTGGCACTAAATACCTCTCCTTATACACTTTCAGAGGGTCCGTTATATATGTGAGGTCTTCAATCAAGATCTGCCTCCCCTGGGGTTCTTTGAGGGCAGTGTCCATCTTTGTTCTGACTCACCTCGGTATCTTTGGCCCCTAGCACGATGCCTGGTTCTTAGGAAGTACTCGGTAATATGTGTTGTATGACTGGATGAATAAATGAACTTGAGTAGAGGTTTCATCAGATCGTGGGCTTTACCTTGTCTTTGAGGAACATATCTAGTTGGTAAGAAATCCAAAGGAATCTCTGCTGCAACAGCCAGGATTTAAAATGGATTCAGATTGGGAAGGCTGGAAGCAGTCTCTAGCGGCCAACTGCTTCCATTTCTTTCTGTTTAAAATGAGGGGTGCCATTGATGATAGTAGTTTTGGGTGGCCATAAGAAAAGTCTCTCTGGGGCTGCTGGGAGGTTTTTCTATTATTATTGGGTTTACAGCTACAGAATGTATATTTTTCTGTCCTGTTTCCTTGTTTTTCAGAGATTGTCATGTATTCCCTATTAGAATGAAGTTGTGGATACTTATTAGCAAGTTGTGTACAAATGAGTTTGGGTTGTTTCATTGAGCATCCCAGTTAATTCGCCCCCTTATCTTAATTCTATGAGCCTAGGAAACAGGAAATATCTCCCTCGGGCACAGGGATGCAACTCTTGGCATATAGTGAGGGATTTTTTTTTTTTTCCTGAATATTACCTCCTTTTTCCAAGGGAGAGAAGTAAATGGTATCCACAAGGAAAAATGCATGTTTTGAGTCTGGAAGCTGCCAGGGATGGCAGGAGAGGAGAATTTTGCCAGGTATTGAAATAGTAGCTCTCGGGGAGCCTGGGTGGCTCAGTGGGTTAAAGCCTCTACCTTCGGCTCAGGTCATGATCTCAGGGTCCTGGGATCGAGCCCCACATTGGGCTCTCTGCTCAGTGGGGAGCCTGCTTCCCTCTCTCTCTCTGCCTGCCTCTCTGCCTACTTGTATCTCTGTCAAACGAATAAATGAAATCTTAAAAAAAAAAAAAAAGGAAATAGTAGCTTTCCTGGTCTCAGGTCGGAACATGTGTCTGTGTCTCTGGGCAGATTTGGTTTAAGACCAGAACAAATAGCTCCCCTTCCATGGGTTCTGACCTCTGGGGTGAAAAAAAGGAACTAAGCCAGTCCAACTGCAACTGCTGCGGAAGTCATTGTTCTCTCCAGCCTTCTGGGAGCCCCAAATAATTAGCTGTGCAAAGAGCAAGTTGGAAGCAGAATTCCCCTCTAGGGTTTTCCGTGTCCAGCCAAACAAAGCGAGCTGAGCTGAAGACAAATAAGGCCTGTGACAGAGAGTGAGTGCCAAGTCTCCTTTCTCCTTCCTTGTTTCTGTTCTTGTTCTCCTGATCTGAGTCCTCAGCAATCCTGTTGCTCATGATTGCCCCCAGGCCCTCATGATGTAGCCAGAGGGAGTTTTCTCTAAATAAGGAAACCAGTGGGCCACCCTTTTGGGACTTGGGAGGGCTCTGGAGGAGCTGGTTGGCCTGTGGAAAGAGATCTCATGTCCTTCTGTTTTTTCTGATATTTTCAAAAAGAAGCCAGAAATCTAGACTTTTGTGCAAAGTCACCCAATTTAGTATTTTGCTACATGTTTTGTTTTGCTTATAAATAATGTGCAGGCCAAACACACACACACACACACACACTTTTATACCTTTAAACTAGACCAGGACTTCATCGAGGTGCCTAGCCCCATGCAAGCTCATTATCTCTTGACTGACACCCATCAGACACTCGTACTTGCTGATATTCCCTTCATATTAATAATAATAATAATAAAATACAACAATAATAATTAATGATAATAGTATTAACTTTTTAATTGAACACATATGAAGGGCACCATGACCTTAGAAGCTACATATCTTTTTGTTCCAAATAGAAACAGAAGCCCAGAGTCTGAAAGAGGTGACCAAGCCAGTTGCTCAGCTAATGAGTGGGTTCTGATCCAGGCCGCTCTGCCTCCAAAGCCAGTATTGACAATCCCACTGCTGCCCTGCCTTCAGCTCTGCTCTGCCAGGACTGACCAGAGGGAGCCAGAATGGGCCTTCCAAGGGTCTGTCCTTGCAAAGAGGAACCCCACAAGTCTGGTGTTCTGGTGGACTATCTTCATGCTTAGCCTGCCATTTGAAAAGGTCAATATAGTAGGAGGGCATCTTTCTTTTACTTCTTTTTCTCTCCTCTCACCTGAGCTGTGAAACTCTTCCTCCTTTCCCATTGCCATCTCTTTATGGGGAATTACCTATAGGGGATTTTGATTAGCTGTCATGGTATCCCGTTGTTTGATATCTGGAAATGATACAAAACTATCTATATTTGCGTGTTTTTCTAAGACTCAGGCTCTCTGAGTTTAGGTACTTAGTGCCATTGTTTAGCTTCCCTACCTAAAAGCAACATGGTGACTCATCATCAGTATGGGATACAGTTAACCCAGGGCTTCTAGAAGCAGTTGACTGTGTGATAGCCTGCTGGCTGTGGAATATATTTTTCTTGTGGTGCAGATACTTTGCTGCAGGTATTGAAGTGTTAAAGCTATGAAAAGACACAAAAGCTTGACTAATTTTATAAGGTGGGGTAGTTCTCTACCCTAGCTACCGTTTGATGGACTCCCATATGTTAATGATTTCAGCTACTTGGGAATCCTTTTAATCAGGAGAAAGGGGCAATGGGAATGAAGAATATAGGCCTTCAGGAAAACCAAATTACATGCTCATGACCTCCTTTCTATATGAACTACTTCTCAATGTCCCTTTTGATTTTTTTCTGTTATCATCTTGGTTTGAATCCCTCTTACCCTTCAGTAAATTGTTGTCTAAAAGAGGAGCGTTTTGCAAACTGGACCATTGGTTTCAAGAAGTGGAAAGGAGCTTTTTAAGGAGATCCATAGTAATCGTGATCATAGTTCCACTTACTGAAGCCTCATTTAAGGGTTTTGTGCTCATCCCCTCTCTTAGTCTCCCCCCAAACTCTGTGAGATGGGCATTCTCAGTTTCAGCTGTACAGATGAGAAGATAGGCTCACAGAAGCAAAGTGACTTGCTTGAAGGCACACAGCAGTAAGGCCTGACTCTTTTTTCTAGTTCCATTTGTGGATCAGAATATCTTGTAAATAATATAGCTTCTTGGGCCACTAGCTTGTGCCTTATATCTCAGCCAGGGAAGACCCTAGGATCTACATTGTTCAAAAGTTCTTGGTCACTGTAATGTATGATTAAGACTTGGAAAATACTGCCATATCTCACACCATGGATTACCCCCTTCCCCATCTTTTGAAATAAATCAAAGTACAGATTCAGTTTGGAGATTTCAGTAGTTGTTTCCATCCCTTTCAACTCAGTCGTCCCCACTTCTGCCGTGGCGGCTCCAGGAAAGACTTCTCAGAGGAGATCACATTTTGCTAGGTCCTAATTTATGGATCAGAGGGGGAGAAGGGAAGGCATTGAGGCAAAGTGATCTACAGGTAGAAGTCACAGAGCTGCCAGCAGATTGAAGTGCCTGGGGACTGTTACAAGGTCAATATGCCTGGACAGATGATGACAGATGTACCAGACATGTTATCAACTGAGTCCAAGTGGAGACGGTCTTGGGAGGTCCCACTGGCAATACAGCAGTATTGGCTTCAGCTGTGGAGCACAGAATGCTCATGTCGTTGGCCAGTTTCCTTGACAGCCTGCTTCAGGGCGACCTTAGCTGCATGCTTCTGCCTGACCACTCGCCAGAAGATGATCAGGCAGGGTGCTGACAGCTCAGATAGGGTTCCTGTCTACAAACGCCTTAAACTCAATTACGACAGAATCAGAAATGACAGTGGATAGAAAATAACTTGGCGCAACACAGTAGGTGCTGAAGCAGACGTTTGAGGTGAAATTAGGAGCTCTTTAGCTGGCTGGAGGAGTTGGCTATAAACCGGAAGTCTTTTCCCTGAGAGTGTTCCCGTAAGAACATGTGGCTTCCTGACCAATGAGGTTCGTTCACCATCTGTGGAAAAGTAAGCACCTTTGATCATTTAGACCCGAGAACTCGTCTTTCTTTGCCAGTTCCAGGCGATCAAGTAAATATGTCCAAGGAGTTCCTTCTGGAACAATATGGATTAGATGTCCCAGTCTTCCTTGAAGTGGGGAGTGTGATGAGTCCTTGTACGATGGTGAATAAGAGGAGAGGACCTCACAGTCAGGAGCCATTGTACTAATGTTTTAAATCCTCTCTTCATTGCCTCAAGATGCCATGAATCACATACAATCAAGTCCTAGGAGGTGGCTGATGGATACCAAACTCATCAACTGTCACACTGAATGGCTATTTTAAGCACTGTTTCTATTCAGTTTCTAGGGTACCGAGGGCTTGAATTGCCTTACATTCCATTTACGTGTGGTGGAAGAAAACCCGAGCCTGACAATAGCAAAAGAGGTAAAAAGAAAACAAAGCAAAAAAGAGTTTATTCTGGAACCACTGCAATGGGGGAAAAGAAACCTCAGTGTAGAACTGGGTTCAGGGCTGAAGGAAGCGTGGACAAGTGGGGATTTATAGTCAAGGAGCAGAGTAGGGGTCAGTGCATCGGAAATTCCTAAGAGGGTAAGGTAAGGCTTACCGAACTGACCTAATGGGATTCTCACTGAAGGCAAGCCAGGGAGGTCAGGTAGCAAGGGTGAGGAATGAGGAATTTAGTCAGATAGTAAAGGTGATAAGAACTTGAGAGTGGATTTTTTCCCCCTAAACTCATTTAGCAAGATTCTTGCTACAGCTGGGCTATGGAGACCCCACAAAAAGCCAAGGTTGAAACCTAGAGGGATTAGAGGAGCCAGACCAAAGTTTGGTCAAGAAGAGAGTCTTTGTCATGCAGAAGACAGTCCTCATTCCGTCAGAAGGTGTGCTGTGGGATAAGAACTGAATTAGAAAAGGGCCACCTGGGAGGTTCTGTTGGTTAAGCTTCTGGCTCTTGATTTTGGCTCAGGTCAGGATCTAAGGGTGGTGGGATCAAGCCCTGCCTCAGGGTCCATGCTCAGCAGAAAGTCTGCTTGAAATTCTCTCTCTCTCTCCCTCTGCTCCTCCTTACCCTCCCAGCAGCTTGCACTCATGCGCTCCTGTGCTCTCTCTCTCTCTCTCTCTCAAATAAATACAAATAAATCTTTAAGAGAAAAAAAGAACAACAACAGTCATGGGGGAAGGGGAGGAATGGGGAGTTTTAGTTTGCAAAGGTGAAAAAAGTTCTGGAGCTGGACAGTTCCAGAAGGGTGGTAGTTGCATGGCAATGTGACTGTGCTTAAAGCCAACCATCTGGATGCTTAGAAGTGGTTAAAATAGCAAATTCTATGTTCTGTGTATTTTACCACAATAAAAAAAAACATCAATCCATGATAAGATAGAGGCAACCACATCAGTAACAATGATAACAGCCATAGTTCTCGCCATTTCTACTTAGTGTCGTGTTGGCAATGATTATCTCTTTTTCATACAGAGGACTCAAGCATTGGAGGGGTTCATGAGTTTCCGGGGGTCATATAGCAAGTAAGGGGCCGTCTCATCTTAGAGCTCTCTATCTTGGCTTATGCTCACATGAAACCACCTCATTAGATGGTCCGTTCCGTCTGATCCCCGCCCCTTCCCCCCACTAACAAACAACTGCAGTAGACAACCAAAAGGAGTCAAAAGGACCAAAAATTTACCTTGTCAAATGACAGCAACTCTGATGTATGCACAGCTCTTTTAACAGCAGAGGGGTATGCTCTGACTTCTCGCCTGCCTTTACAGTTCAACTGTTCTAATCACATAAAAGGACATCTGTATTTATTAGAAACATGTTTAGCTGAGCATTCCCCTTCCCTTTGACCCAGGGAAGAACATGGTTCTTCCCCTTGTTTCTTTGACTGTGAAATGCCACCTTTCACCTAGACTCTGAGCTCGTCAGATGCCAGAACAACCTCTTCCCATGTGTCCTTTGACCTGGCACTTCATAGGTGCTGGATGAAATTTTTGTTGCGATGAGCTGCCAGCAACGTGGAAGGTGCCTGCATAAGCTTTCCCGAGGATTAGGGGGTATGCCCTGGTTGTATGATGCGTTACTATCTCCTGGAATCTAAAATTCTGGAAGATACCTTAGAGGTGATTTTCAACCACAAATGATTTTGCTCCCCAGCCACAGGTGGTGATGTCTGGAGACTTTTTAGGGATCATAACTGAGAGGGGCTGTGTGTGCTACTCCTAGCCTAGTCAGGAGAGGCCAGGAATGCTGGAGACATCTTTGCGTATATACCACACCCAAAGATGCTGCTTTGGCATAAGGATTATTTTGATGTCATTATTTTGAGAAACTGCAGACATAGGAGAAGGTCTGGAAACAGAACAGAAGTTATGTTTTGTAAAGGAGATTAACATTAGATAGGGGCCCAGACCGGGAAGAAAGCTATTGCCCGAGGCTTCTCTGCATGTTCACGCAGTCTCTCCTCTTCCTTCCTTCTACGGTTGTGTTCCCCAGGATGAAACCCCAGACCTCTATACCTCTCCTCAGCTCTGCAGGGTATATGGGCCTCAATTCTCTGACCTTCTAAGTTTTTTATCTTTGTGGGGCTCCCATAAGTATATATGTAATTAACATTTTTTCCCCTTCTTCTGTTAATCTGTCTTGTATCAATTCCATTCGTAGACCAGCAACAGAACCTAGACAGATGGAAGAAAACATTTTTTTCTTTCTACACATCCTGCAAAGTGTAGGACAATCCCCCACAACAAAGAATTGTCTGGCCCTAAAAGTCAGGGGATGCTGAGCTTTGAAAAACTCTGCTGTAGGGATTTAATTCACTTATTCCACAGGTGTTTATGATCCGACTCCACCCTCTGATTGAAGGCTGAGCAAGCCTGTTTGTCCGAGATCACAGGAATAGATGGTATTGATCTAGCACCTGAGCCTGGAGTCTCAGGGAGGGGTCTTCCCATGCAGGAAGGTGGCCTCTCACAGTCTATTACTGATTCACATGCCATCTTTGTGGTCACGGTGAGCAGGCCCTGCTGAGACCGATAGGACTTTGAGCCTGTGCCTGGTGCCTGGAACTGATGGAAAGGGCAGTGATCTAAGACAGCACATGCTGCCGAAGGCCCCCGGGCTTGGGCTCCCTGGGCTCTTGCTGATTCTGCGGAGGCAGGGACCGTTTCCCGGGCTTCCTGGGTAGGCCACACTCCAGTGCTGGGCCAGTCCCTCTTCACTGAGCTGGAACACTATCTCAGCCACCCTGTTTTCACAGTGCCTCTAGAAACCATTATTATGGACTTTGTTGAAAGAATTATCATGTTCACACAGCTCTGTATTTGCAGTAGGCTTAGGACTCTTTTCAGATTCGAGCACTGGAGGTCTTTAATGCAATCTGCTTTCCAGCGCACATCACATGCTCTTCCCCCTCCCTTTCCTCTCCCAGGCTGACTCCTTGCTGCCCTCTCATTGTGGTCTGTCTCAGTGTGCGGAGACCCTGCAGCTGAGCGTCCCAGGTGCTGTATAATTCTCAAGATGGTAGGGTTGACGGATTTTAATCAGGTGAGTGCAGTTTAATGCAAATGCTCCTTGAGCTGAGGCCCATAAACTGGGCTACTCAATATTATGGTCCCAAATATTAGTTCAATGCTCATGGCTTACATAAATGGCTTTCCTTTGGGGTTAGGTTAGGAGAAAATCAATAACAAGCAGCTGGAAATGTGGAAAGGGACTGTGTACTTACACTCCATCATGATGTACCCCTGCTCCCAACCAGCACTGCCACACACTTATTTTGTTTGTTTGTTTTGTTGTTTTTATGGCTCAGTTTTTTTTTTTTTTTCTTTTGTCACATTTAGGGCTTTACAGTGGTATGAAAAGCCACCCTGGCTCCTCCATCCATTAAACGGGAAATGCATATGAACAAATGGAAGGATTGCACCATATAATACAGCTGAAATACAATGTTATCATCTTCCCACTCTGAGCATTTCTCAGGATGGTTTATGTCCCAGCACTTAATTGTTTGCTATTGTTGGTGTACCAACACAATGCTATTAGCAACACAGAAGTCTCGGGCTTTCTGTTTAGATTGTCTTCATGTAGGCTAGCCAGAATTTAGATATTTGTAAACGGAATTGAACAGTGGCCTTTCTTCACAATATAAAATTCAGATAAGTGTAACCGGTCATGGCCCAACTCTTGTTTATTAATTAAGGCTTTATAATACAGCACCATTATTGGAAGCTGCGGCTTATGCAAAGAGGAATACTAATTACATTCTGCATTTTCTGTAATAATGGGGCAGCGCTTTGGACTATGCAGTTTATCCAGACAATGCATCCAGCTTATAATGTAGTTTATTAACAAGGAGGCTCTGAATGTTTAATGGGAGACAGATACAGCCGTGAAAGGGTGACATAAATAATATTCCTGGCCAGGCCGGGGTAGTGGCAATATGTTGCGTGCTGTTAACCTCAAGAGGTCTCCAAATAGCTTTTATGTGTGCTTGTTGACCATTTCTTGATACAAAGGAAGCCAAGTGACCCGAGAAAATCCATTTGGTAATTTCATTTTCCTATTCTCTTAACATTTCCTGAAGCTTTTAAAACAATAGACTTTTATGTTTGCATGCATTATTTTTTCTTAGTTTTCCCCAAGAATGGTCATTTTTATCATTGTCATCATGGATTTCTTACAATGGCCATGGTGAGAATCAGAATAGGCTTACATTTTTTTTTCCTGACAAATTATTTTTTTTTAATTGAGCTGCAATTACTTTGCTATATTAACCCCTTTTACAGTTCAGGGGTGTCTGGATGGCTCGGTCGGTTGAACGTCTGACTCTTGGTTTTTGGCTCAGATCATGATCTCATGGGTTGTGGGATAGAGCCCCCCATAGGGCTCCCTGGTTAGCAGGGTGTCTGCTTGAAAGATTCTCTCCCTCTGCCCACCCCCACTAATGCACTTTCTCTCTCTCTAAAATAGATAAATAAGTCTTAAAAAAATATATATTTGTGTGTATAATTCAGTGGCAATAGTATATTCACCAACTTATGGGACCATTAACCACTTTCTAATTTCAGAACATTGTCATCACCCCACAAAGAGACCCTGTACCCATTAGTACTCATTACCCATTCTCCCCTCCTAGCCTGTGGCAACCACTAATCTACTTCTGTTGCTATGGATTTGCCTACTCTGGACATTTCGTATAAATGGAATCAGACACTATGTCATCTTTTGTGACTGGCTTCTTTCACCAAGCACAATGTTTTCAAGGTTCATCCATCATGTAGCATGGGTCAATGCCCCATTACTTTTTATTGCTCAGTCATATTATATGGATATACTTCATTTTGTTTATCCATTCATCAGTAGGTGGACACTTATATTGCTTCCCCTTTTTGGCTCTGAGGAGTAATGCCACTGTGAACATTTGTATGCAAAATTTTGTGTATATGTGTATATATATATGTGTGTGTGTGTGTGTGTGTGTGTGTGTGTGTGTATATATTTCCCTCTGGGGCATATACTTAGAAGAAGAATTGCTAGGCCATATGGTAACTGTGTGTAAGTTTTTGAGGAATTGCTGTACTGTTTTCCAAAGCACCATTTTACATTACTGTCAACAGTGAATGAGGCTTCAAATTTGTCCACATGGGTAATGAGTTGTATATCTCATTGTAGAACTGATTTGCATTTCTCTATTGATTAATGATATTAAACACCTTTCCATGTGCTTATTGACCATATGTACATCTTCTCTGTGGGGCTACCATTTTTAACCCCTATTTTATAAATGAGAAAACAAAGGCACTGAAAAGAAATGAGATTTTACCAGTTTTACTGCATGAGGTTATAACCCATCCATACTAGAACTTAAGTTTTCTAACTCAGTGATGTAAAAGCTTGGAGGTTCATCACCTAAGAATGAAATAAACTATAAGCTACTTGCATTTAGGTATGACTCTTTTATTTGCAAGTGACAGAATCTCAGTTCTAATTGTAGCTTAATGAAAGGGGATTTTGGCTTACCTATCTCAAAACTTAAGGGCTGTTTTGCCTTCAGGAATAGATGGATTTAACTGCTCAAAGATGACATCAGAAATCTATTTCTCTCATCTCTTAGTACTGTCTCCATCAGGTTGATGTCATGTATAGAGAGGGTCTCTTTTTTGTGATAGTTAGATGGCCACCAGATGCCAGCAGGATTTATCTTTAGCTTCTCTTTCTCAAGAGTTCCAATCCCAAATTTCGGAAGTGAGTAGCATTGGAGTGACTTTAATCAATGATTGACTCCCTGAATCATTTGTCAAAAGAAATACACTGACTGGTCACTTGCCCACTCTCCGTGTAAGGAATGATGTTAGCTCCATCCACACCATCTGGCTTCAGAGTTGGGAAAAGAAGGTGTCCCCTAGAGGAAAATCAGATTGCTGGCACTACCACAATGAGAAACGTATGTGGTGGCAAGCCAAACTCACAGATGTCACTATGCTACTCAGTCTTTTGCTTGGGCCTTGATTTACCACTTACCAGCTTCTTGTTGTCTATGAATTTACCTTAAAAGGCCCAGAGTCTCTGAAAAGTCATGTTTGGTGACTTACAACTAAAGGATCAATCAACCAACCCACATTTATTTTTACAGGATGGAGGGTTTGTTCTAATAAATGCTAATAAGTTTGCTTATAGTTAAAGGTGAGTGGCTTTTCGCTGTAATTTTGTGTCTGGGTTGTTCCAGATTGCTTTGGTTCTGTGTTTGAGAAATGAAACAGTTCCTTGAATAGAAATAGACATATCGGGGCACCTGGGTGGCTCAGTGGGTTAAGCCTCTGCCTTCGGCTCAGGTCATGATCTCAGGGTCCTGGGATCGAGCCTCACATCGGGCTCTCTGCTCAGCAGGGAGCCTACTTCCCCCTCTTTCTCTGCCTGCCTCTCTGCCTACTTATGATCTTTCTCTCTGTCAAATAAATAAATAAAATCTTAAAAAAAAAGAAATAGAAATATAGCCATTTATTTATTTATTTAAATTAGCAATCCCTGTGAAGCCGTTTACTCTTTTTATATTTCACTATGTTTTACAAGGCACAACAAAAGCAGCCTCATCACATAGTAAATCTTTCACACAGGATTAAAATTTAATGGGTAAGGTCATTAAAGTAGAGATATTTTTTCTTAGTTCTTACTTAACTTTTCCACATTTGATACCTGGCTTTCCCCCATTCTAAGTCATCCACCTTCTAAGACACACAGAAGTTGAGAAGTGGCAGAAGCTATGTGTTGTTTTCTCTTATTTGACCCGTAAAATTGGTGTGTATTTAATCCACATAATAGCATTTTCCATCCGCATACCAATTCTGTTTCTTAGACAAGATCTAGCTGGGCTTTTGTTAAGGAGATTGCTAAAGTTGCATTCGGACTCAACAGAAAAGAATGCTGTGATCATTGAATGATGTCTGTCACAGGCCCAGGACGTGAAAGAGAAGGTGCTTGGATCCTATGATTTTCCTCCCTGCTTACATTTTGCTTAACCAACTGAGCCACCCAGGCGTCCCGAAATATAAATGTATTATTTATTTATTTATTTAGAGATTTTATTTATTTATTTGACAGAGAGAGATCACAAGTAGACAGAGAGGCAGGCAGAGAGAGAGAGGGAAGCAGGCTCCCTGCTGAGCAGAGAGCCCGATGCGGGGCTCGATCCCAGGACCCCGAGATCATGACCTGAGCCGAAGGCAGCGGCTTAACCCACTGAGCCACCCAGGTGCCCTACTCTGCTTACATTTTGAACGTAAGTTCTGACACTGAATGTTTGCAGGATTAGGACAAGTTGCCTTGATGATTCAGATCAACAGATGGCTTCTTCTTTCACTGCCCGGATAAACTGTTTTGCCTTGCCTTTGCAGCTAAGTGTTTGAATCCTCAAGATTGCCTTAAGTGTGGAGATTTGACTTTGACTTACTATTTTGATCTAGAAGTGCACGAAGTATAAGCATAAAAATTGCTAGCTCTACAGGATTAAGCAAATGGAGTGTTTATTCAACCAAAGTATGCATCTACCGTCTACAGGTGTATAACACTCCACTAAGTCCTTAGAGCATGTGAAGGTGATAGGAGACAGCATCCTGACCTTTAGAGATTTAGATTCTAGGTGTTGGAGGAGGAGCTGGAAGATTCAGAAAGGGAGCTCAGAGTGTACAGAGAAGGGGTGCGGGAGGGCACCTGGGTGGCTCAGTTGATTAAGCAACTGCCTTCAGCTCAGGTCACGATCCCGGAGTTTTGGGATTGAGACCCGCATCCGGCTCCCAGCTCCATGGGGAGTCTGCTTCTCCCTCTGACCTTCTCCCCTCTCATTCTTTCTCTCTCTCAAATAAATACATAAAATCTTAAAAAAGAAGAAGAAGAAGAAGAAGGGCTGAGGAAGTAAAACACTTTGATAAGAGTGATCCAGGGAAGATTGTGTGGAAAATGTATTTTCTTTTTCTTTTCTTTTATTTTCTTTCTTTATTTTTTGAGCAAAGTCTTGAAGAATGTGTGAGCATGGGTTGGCAGAAATGACAGATGGTTGAAAAGGGTAAAAGTTACTGGCTGAAGGATGGCATAACTCAGAGGCCTCAGTGTACTAGCCCACTTGATGTCTATTATATGAGAATATAGAAATAGATTATATTGGAAAAATGAAAGATTCATGCATAAATTAGAAAATAGCAGAGAATCTGGAGATTTCACATAAAATGAAGGTTTTCTTGCTTACCTAATAAAACTGGATGATATGACAACATTGAACCACACCTCCTAGTTGGCCACAAACGGCCGAGTGAATTCCGTTGCCATAGTAGACAGAGCTTGCCAATGCCTTCCTCTCCCTGAGTACTCCTGAGACAGAGGTTAAGGTCAGTTACTACCTAGTATCCCGCATGCCTTATTGAGACTATTTCTTTATATCTATGTCTTCAAGCAAAGTTTAGAAAATGAAAAATAAATTTTGGGAAGTCTCTTACAAAAAAGGGTGGAGGCAGGGAGATAGCGTGTTTCATATGTAGTCAAGCATGCTGGTATCTGTTGTTCTTATAAGAACATTTATTTGCCCTCTGTCCCAGTGCAATAGGCATGTGAGTTTGCACTTCTCCCGGGATTCTCCAAAACGAGCAAGTAGAGTTCAGTGAGAAGAGTATAGAGAAGGGCAGAGAACTCCTGTCTTCCTGGAATAGAAAGCAGTGTGTGTGTGTGTGTGTGTGTGTGTGTGTTTAAAGGTTTATTTGTTTATTTGAGAGAGAGAGAACAGGGAGGGACAAAGGGAGAGGAAGAGAATCTCAAGCAGACTATCCACTAAACAGGGAGCCTAACATGGGGCTTAATTCCATGATGCCTGAGATCATGACCTGAGCCAAAAAAGAGTCAGACTTTTAGCTGAATGAGCCACCCAGCTGCCCCAGAAACCATTGTTTTTTGTTTTTTTTATAATTTTTTTTTTAAGATTTTATTTATTTGACAGAGAGAGCCACAGTGAGAGAGGGAACACAAGCTGGGAGAGTGGGAGAAGGAAAATCAGGCTGCCTACTGAGGAGGGAGCTCAATGTGGGGCTTGATCCCAGGACCCTGGGATCATGACCTGAGCTAATGGCAGACACTTAACGAATGAACTATCCAGGTACCCTGGAAACCATTGTTTTAACCATATTTTATCTGCAAAGACGTGAGAAAAATGCTGAAATGGCAAACTGAAGAATTTAGTTCTGACCTGTCTGAGAAGTTGGACGTTTAGTATTGAGGGTCATAATTATGGTTCATGGAAGCGTTAATGAATATTTGAAAAAAAGAAGTTAATGAATTTGCCAAAAATGAAGTGACTAGAGTAATTGTCCCTTTTTTTTTTTTTTTTTTGAAAGGGTTACTGGAGTCAAAGATACAGTCAAGTTTAAGAAGTAGTGTGTTTCAGCAATGTATATGTATCTTGAGGTATTTTTGTGGTCAAGACCTAGAAATATGACATGGTTGGTAGCACAACCATGAATTTAGAACTGGTGGGAGAATTTTTAAATTATCTAGGATAGATAGAATTCTAAAAGCTTGCCACAAGGTTTAAGCTCTGTTATGGAAAACAAAATTGAGGTTTCCCTATTTGGTTTATAGATGTAACGTGTTCCTTTTTATTAATCAAATGACTTGATCCAGGCTTCAATTTATAAAATCCATTTGGATAATATTCTAGTAATAGAGGAAGTGTTTTTTGATCTCCTGGATGACCTTTATTTTCTGAAATCACATAGTAAATTATCTTTGCTTTCCTGTGATGGGGCTCCTGCCTCATTGACATTTTATATGATACAGTTTTCTGACCATCCCAACTATATGACAGCATCACAGTAGAGTCACTATCTGCCTCGATTGCTGTTAGCTGGATTAGTCTTATCGTAATTACGTCTTTGACATAGCTGCTCTGGCTTTTCTATCTCTTTCTTGTTTATCTCAGTTAAAATATATAAAAATGTATTAACAGTTCGATACCTTGGATTCTCTGGAGGGCTGAGCCCTATATTAAATTGTAGTTTCCTAAATATAGGGAGAGAGTAGAGGGACTTGGAACATTTCTGGTGCTGAGTTTTTATTATATTGTGAGCTTTCCTTCAGCACTTTAAGAATCCATCTTTCTCAATATGGGTGGAAGTGGGGAAACTTAAAGGAAATTGTTTTCTGCATTCTCTGTAATGGTTTTTATTTAAGAATGATAAAGCAATACTTGCTAAGCCCAGACCAGTTCTGCAGCAGACAGTGCTGAAAATCCCAGAGGAAATGGAAGGATGTTTCCGTGTTGGGAGGAAATAAACTTCACAATGTTATTTGGTATATAAAGTTATTATAAGTATATTGAAGGCGGTTTGCCTAGTGTAAAAAAGACTCAACTTGGAGTAGGTCTAGCCATGATTAACCCTTCTATGTCTGGTTGCTTCTACTCTGAAACAATTTAGTGACACGATTAAGACAAAGACAGACTGCATGGGGTTCAAGGCCTCACTCCACTTCTTATGCAGGTCAGTTAACCTTCTAGCATCTCCTTTTCTCCCTATACAAAATGGGTACAATAGTACTACCTACCTCATATGCTTTGGATTAGTTGCCATCTTTCTGATGCTCAGAGTGCCGTACAATGGAAGGCTCAATCTACGGCGGCTGTTATCATTGTATTCCTTATTAAGGTCTCAGCTGGTTTAGGGAGAGAGATTTCAACTTGAAGTGAATACATCTGGATTTTTGGCCATAAAGCTTTGGAACTTGGAAAAGTCAACTCACTTCTTTGTCCACACTTTCTCCACTGAAAACTGACTGAAATTTCCTTACTAGCCATCTAGTTCTGGGAACAAAGTGAGTTAGTGAATGCACAAGTTTCAGACATCTGGAGAAATGTTCCCCAGATCAAATTGCTCTACAGATTTAGTCTTTTCAAAGCTACTTTTTTTTTTTTTAAAAGATTTTATTTATTTATTTGACAGACAGAGAACACAAGTAGACAGAGGCAGGCAGAATAGAGAGGAAGGGAAGCAGGCCCCCTGCTGAGCAGAGAGCCTGATGTGGGACTCAATCCCAGAATCCTGAGATCATGACCTGAGCCGAAGGCAGCGGCTTAACCCACTGAGCCACCCAGGCGCCCTCAAAGCTACTTTTAATTGTGTTTTTTCCTATAGGCAAACAGGGAAAGGGTAGTTTTGAAAATGATATTATTGCTTCATTATTTTCTAATTCTCAAATGGAAAGTAATAGGCTTCATATCTGGATTTCTAACCCAGTGCCATTGACTCCCTTCATCAATCACTTCGTCACCAAGGCAGTTTTAGAGAGTTGAAAATACCTTTTCAGCCATCAGATCAGCCTTGAGGGATGAGACTTCTCTTTGTTGGGTTAAAAGGGGAGACCAAACTTTTGTTGTCAGCTCCCTGGCCAGAACAGGGAGTGTCACTGGCTGGTGATAGATTTCGGGTTGTTTATTTTTGGATGTTTTGCATATATGCTTGCCTAATATTTGTTAGAAAGTGTTACCAAGCATTCTTTGGTCCTCACTTTCCAGTGCTGCTTCTTGCCTGCTAACCCTGGGACCTAAGGAAAATTACTTTATGTTGGTGAGCCTCACCCTCAGTATCATTATCTGTAAGATGGAGTTCTCATGGTGTGAGGTAGAGCATGTGAAGTACTTACAAGCTAGTGCATGTTAAATGCAAACATAATGCCTGGCATATACTAAGTACTAAATAGCTGTTCTTACTATTATTAGTAGTAGTATATCAGTTAATAAGAGTATTACTAATCAGTTAACAATAATAGTGCTACTTCCTAAAATAGAAGAATATTGAGTATATTCCTAAAGTAGGGGGGAAAAAAAAGACCAAATGCATAAGCTTAAAAGAAAGGTTCTAAAACTATTGGTCATATACCTAGATTTTATATATTGGGGACTATTTAATAACTTGTATATGTCCAAATTACAGGGAGCTATCTCTGTTGGTGATTCAAAAGATGACATGGGATAACTGGGCATTCACAAACAAAAGAATGAAGTTGGACCCCATACCTCGCACCGTGTACAAAAATTAATTCACAATGGGTTAAAGACCTAAATGGGAGATGTAACACTATAAAACTCTTAGACAAAAACATAAGCATAAACCTTTCTTAGATATGATACCAAAAGTACAGCAACATAAGAAAAAATAGGCATATTGGATATCACCAAAATTTAAAACTCTCATGCTTCAAATGACATCATCAAGGAAATAAAAAGACAACTCACAGAATGGAAATTTTTTCTTGTAAATCATACATCTGCTGAGGGACTTATTTCTAAAATATATAAAGAATTCCTACAGTTCAATAGCAACAGGACAAATAGCCCAATTAAAAAGGAGCAAAGGATCTGAAGAGCATTTTCTTAAAGAAGGCATACAAAAGGAAATGAGCCCATGAAAAGACTCTCAGCACCATTAGCCATCAGGGAAATGTAAGTCATACCACAATGAGAAAGAAACCTCCTCAGATAGATGCACTAGGATGGCTGTAATCAAAAGAGAGATAACAAGGATTAGTGAGCATATGCTGAAACTAGAACTCTCATACACTGTTAGTAGGAAGTAAAATGGAAAGCAGCTGGAAGCTTCTTAAAATGTTTAGCATAAATATGACTCAGCAATTCTACTCTTAGGTATCTATCCATGGGAAATGAAAGCATATGTGCGCACAAAAACTTGTCCACAAATGTTTGCAGCCACGTTGTTCATAACAGCCCCAAAGTGGAAATAACCCAAATGTCCATTTATTGATGAATGGTTAAATAAAATGTATATTCGCACAATGGGATATCAGTCAGCAATAAAATGAAATGAAGTACTGATAACATGTTACATGGTAGACGAATCTTGAAAACTTTATGCTAAATGAAGAAGCCCATTGCAGAAGACCACATATTGTCTGATTCCATTAATACAAAATCTCTAGAATAAACAAATGTGTAGAGACAGAAAAATAGTTTAGTGGCTGCTTAGGGGTGGGGGCTGGGAAGAAATGAGTAGTAACTGCTAATGGGTAGGCGGTTTCTTTATGGGGTGATGAAATGTTCTAACATTGATAGTGGTGATGGTCGCACAACTTTGTGAACATACTTCAAACCATTGAATTGTATCCTTTAAGTGAGTTAATTGAATGGTGTGTGAATTATATCTGCAAAAAAAAAAAAATCTATTCTAAAAACAAACAGAAAAGAGTTGCCACAGAACTTGTTTGCTGTGGAACAAACTTGAAGTATCCTGGAATAAGTGCTTCACTGGTTGCTACCATGTCAGTTCTGTGAGGACTGAAACGAAGTTAGACATCCTGTGCCTGGAAATAGAGGCACACAAGAAAGTATTTGTTAAGGTTTGTGACTGTGCTGGTGGTTGCTAGTACTACTTCAGGTTCCCTAAATCTCTGGAAGAATGAATAGGACTCAGAAGTTATTATACTCATGAGTATGTTTCACTACAGTGACAGGATACGAAGTAAATCAGCATAAGGAAAAGGTGCATGGTATGAAATGAGGCACAAACTTCTGAAAGCCACACAGGATGTCCTTAATTTCTCCAACAATGAGCTGCATTACCTTGGGTACCAAGGAAGCTCATCAGACGCAGTGCATAAAGTTTGTACTGGGGGTTGGTCTACCTAACACCTCCCCAGATTCTAGACTCTTATGAGATAAACAGGCATTCAGCATAAATCACATTAGTTGTACAAACAAAGCACGGTAGTGGGTACTCCCATCACTCAGGAGAGTTTTGTATCAGTGTAGGAAACTGTTTACCAGCCCAAATTCCCAGATGCCAGCCAAACACCAATGTAACAAGCAGGACTTTCTAAGGCTAGGCTGCACAGTGAATAGAAGGAAGCCAGGTTCTAAATTTCCATGTGATCTGTAAAAGCCTATATCTGCAAAAAGTACTGGGAGGAGGAATCAGTGTGCCCTCGGAAGAGTGTGGCCTTGGCACACAATTGCCAACTCAATTCTTGGTTGTCTCTAATGAGAAGAACAGTCTAGAGGTTAGGCTGTGTTTTCAACTCATTTTTCTTCCTGGATGCCCACAACAGATGAATTAAAGCCTGAGAGTGATCGTTCTTAACCAGGATGATTTTGTCGCCTGGAAGATGTTGGTTATGTCTAGAGACATTTTCAGTTGTTACAGCTGGGGTGGGGGTGCTACCTGCATCTGTGGGGTGGAAGCTAGGGATGCTTCTAAATGTCTTACAATGCACAGAACCACCTTTCACAACAAAGAATTACGTGGGTCAAAATGTCAACAGTGCCAAAGTTGAAAGCCCTGCCTCAGAATATTTATAATGGACAGCCTATAGAGCCTAAGATAGTTATCCATTAACTTATAGGATGGAGTAAGACAAGGGAGGTAATTGGGCTTACCACCTTTTATACCCACCACACCCCACTTTCCCTTTTCTTATTTCTTGAGATCAGTGTCCTGAAGATTATAAATTCTTTTTCTATTCTGTGTCTACTGATAAAGGACTCCGGATGGGGGAAAGAAGGCAATTCCTTCTCTCAGGATGGTGGCTTTGATTTTAGGGTTTCAGATCTGTTGCCATAGATGCATTGCCCAGTCACTGACTCTGAAGGAATGTGTGAGGTTAGAAATACCAGCCTTTGTGTTTTCATGTTGAATTCCTAAAAGCTGAGAGTCGTTCCTCACCATGTCATCTACGAGCTCTTCCTATTTACCTCCGCTGTTTATGGCCTCATTTCCTTCCTTGTCTTTTCATAATATCTTTCCAAGTGGAAGCTAATGTGAATTTTGGTGCTTTCCAACTCCTCGCTGGTATGTCTAACACCATGAGATTGAATTAATTTGAACTATTAAGCATGAAGTACATATTACCATGGAGCTCATTCCAGATGTATTATTGTTAGCTTAATTGTTATGGCTAATCATTGATTGTGGTTTTTCTGGGTTTTGAAATAATAATAATAATAATAATACTCTTTATTATAGTGCCTTTCATTTGAGGATCTTAAAAAGCCTGCATCCTGGAACCACTTATTGTAAAATTGTCATTATCTGTGTATTCTCATTTGGCAAAGTTTGAGGAGGAATATGCCAGTATATGATTTAAAAAGCCAAGAAAAATTTATATTCATGAATCATGCTTTTTTTTTTTTTTCCAATTTACCAGCATAGAGAAATAGGAGGGGGAATTTTAGCCCACTGGGATATTATTTCCAGAGAGCAATCCTATGGCTTTTATGACAATTTTATGGGCTTTATGTTCACTTCATATCAGCTCTGACTTGCTAGGTTTTAATTTTAAATGGTTCTCAGATTGTTTGAGGGTTGTGTTTTGCTTTGTTTGGCCATTTAAGGATGTGTGTGTGTGTGTGTGTGTGTGTGTATTTTAGGCCTTAAAAGAGATAAAGGTTCTTTGGATACTCCTCATCACTTACATCACATTTTGAAAAGTTCAAAATGAGTGAGAAACACAGTGCAATCTGTCTGTACTTAAATATATATTTACATACACAGAACATCAGCCATTGGGAAGAGGAAGACAGTGGAAGTATAGTTTGGTCTCTTGATGATCCAAATAGTTAAACACTGAAGGAGACGGGGGAAGTTCAGTTGGTTCCCAGCCTACCTATTGTAATCTGGATGAACACTCTGGAGGTCTAACCTTTTTTATCAGTTGAAATTAATTGCTCCCATAAAGCAATTGCTTCGACATAACAATTATGACAGGTTTCTAATGGAATCCTGATGAGTTTTGTTAAATTGACACTTAACCCTAAAGACGGGAAGCATCTTCTTGTGCTGCCACACCTCCCAGCAGTAGTTTAGGCAGCTTGGTTTTCCCCAGAAGAGTTTCAGTTTGGCTTCAGTGATACATGGAGAGTTTCCACCATCTGTCTGCTGCTGTCAAGGGACCTAAGAGAAGTGAGTTGCTGGACTGTCACTACATGGCTTCTTATTGTTGTCCCTTTCCATGGGAGAAGTGAGGCTAGGGACTCATGCCATGCATAATGAAGACTCTTCTTGTTACTCAGCATGCATTTCTCTGAAGGCTGGGAGGCCACAGTGAGAAAAAAGGGTAAAAGGTTCTCTCCTGTGGCGACACATTAGAATCCCTTTTGGAACTTTAAAACCCCTCTGGGGCCTGGGTCCCACCCTCAGAGAGATTCTAACTGGTCCGGGAAAGAGCCTGACCCCCGAAAGGTTTAAGTTTCCCAGGTGATTCTAATTGTTAGCCACATTGTGCTCTGCTTGGTGTCTAGCTTTTAACAGAACTATTATTCAAAATACATAACAACTGGTACAGTCCTATGTTCTTGCTCTCTACCAGGCATTGTGCTGAATGCTTTACAGGTATCAGTCTGTTTGATTGTCCCAATAGGCACATTGCTGAAGATTCATGAACTCATAATTCACTTATTTGATGAATATTTTGCGGGCACAGGTACTGGGCCAGGCAATGTGTTGGCTGTTAGGGAATATTTCCAAGGAATATTTTCAGGGTTGATGACATCTGGAGTGACATTGAAAGGCTGAGGAGGAGTTAGCTGGGCAAAAGGGGAGGAAAGCTACCACAGGCAGGGACGATGGCTTTTGAAAATGTATTGAGATGGAAGATGGCCGTTCAAGGAATGAAAGAAAACCAATACTACTGGAGCAAAGGAAGCCAACAGAAGCATGATACAAGATGAGACATAGAGATGGACAGATCTTCCTTGGCAAGGTTTATAGGTTTGGTAAAGGCTTTTGGTCTTTGTTCTGAAACCAGATGCAAGCTCTAATCATTTCCTTTCTCTAGAAGATTTCTGGTCACAGTAGGGGAAACAGGTAAAAGGAAAGCAAAAGTGGATGCACTGTCATGAGTTGGGTGGCTCTTTCTCTAGACCGGGACAGAATGAGGATGATTTGGACTAAGGCAGTGAAGGGAAAGAGGTGAGCATACCTGCATGATACTTAGATGGTAAAACCTTTAGGGTTTGAAGATGGATTCCATCAGCAGAAGAGGAAAATGGCTGCCATCTCCTATGTTACTATTACTTACTCTATTATTACCTCAGATGTTCACATGAGCCTATGAGAATTAGAGTAGTTCATCTCAGGCTTTCATGTGGATGGGGAATCACCTGAGGATCTTGTTAAAATGCAGATTCTGATGAGGCAGTTTTGCAGTGGGACCTGTGATTGTGCCTCCTGAGTTCTAAATGCTGCTGTTGCTGCTGCCTGGAGTGATCCATAAGCCATACTTAGACAATCACGAGGTGTAGCATAACTTACTCAGGTCGTGGTGGAGTGGAGCCTGTACTTTTAACCATGTCTGTCTGCCTCCAAAGCCTATGAACTTATTCACAAACTCTATGGCTTCTGAAAGATGGATCTTTTGGTGTAAAAAGTCAGTTGGAGACAACCTGGGAAGGTTGTACAACAGCTAAGAGATGGGGATTTTTATCTGTAGGCAATTGGCAGCCATTGAAAATGTGTAAGCAGAAAAGGATCCAGTCAGCTTATATTACAGTTTATGGATGTATTTCCTTGAGTATGTTGTTTGTTCTTTTTGGATAGAATAGATCGCTTGGGTCAAATTGAAATGCAGTTAAAAAAACAAAAACAAAACAAGAGGATATTATGCTTAGCGAAATAAGTCAATCAGAGAAAGATAACTATAATATGATCCTATGCATATATCATATGCAGAGGGGCTCTGAGAAGTCCTGCAGTAAAAGAAGTGTTTAACTTGTATAACTCAGTGGTTTTCCAAACTAATTTGACCTAAGAATTGCCCTCAGTTCTTTTCTTAATTCTAATTCTTGACATTCCATTAAACAGTTTTTCTGTCTGGTGGACCTATGGTCTTTGAAGCATCAATATCACTTGCCTGGGCCTGTGTACTTTTTTAGTGGCTAGAAGATTTGCTGTTCTTGAAATCTAGGACAGCAGAATAGCCTAGTTTTTATTTGCTCTTACTTAAGCCCAGTGCTCTTACAATAGTTAAGACTACCTCAGGAGTTAGTTGGAAGGAAAAATCACTGACTTATCTGCATGTTTCCCTGTGGTCTGGAAGAGGTGAGTTGTGCTTTTGTTTCTTTTCTTGTTTCTATGTGTTTGGTTCTATTTTGGTAGCCATAGGCTCTTCCTCCCTACTCTGTTTCATGTAAAAGATCCCAAGAATAGGATCATTGCCAGCTATGACATTTACATTGAGTCATTTTTTTTAATGTTAAGTACATCACATGAAACTTGAATGGTTTTTAAAAATTAGAGCTAATTTGGTAATTTGAAAGTAAATTAAGTTTGTCTTTTGCCTGAAGGATCTGAGGGTCTCACATAAGATGAAAAACAAAAACCTTTTTTAAAAAATCGACTGTGTATAGTTAGCATTCATATGAAACCAGAAAATTCTGGATTTCAAGATGTTGGTGGAATAACATGCAAGGTAAGATCTAATACCCTACTAAGAATGAAAACAAATGTGATAATAGAGGATGATAGAAAGTTGTATTTAAGAAAAAATTATTGAGTATTTAGAAGATGAATTTGTAGGTACTGAATAGCCTGTCTAAATGATATGAGAGTTTCCTCAGCCAGTGTGTCTGTTGTCTTCAACTTTCACAGAATTGGCTTCTTGTAGACAGTGTTGCAACCTTAGCCTGGAAAATGTCTTCACATTTTGATGGGCATCAGAACTGGCTATGAAGCTCCTTGAAAAATACATATGAAGCTCCTTGAAAATACATCTGCCTAAGAGACTCTGATTAGGCAGGTCTAGCATGGCATACAGAAATCTGTATTTTCAACCGCAAGACATTTAATTCTGAGACACAATGAAGTTAGAGTTGCTTCTGAAAGAATACTCTTTCAGGTTCTGTTATCCCAAGATTCACACTGACAATTAGTTAAAAATGAAATTCCAATCTGCAGTCTCCAACAATTCTATATGTTGGTGCAATATGGACAGAACCTAACCTGCATTGCTATTCCAGTTGCCCTGGCCCATCCTTGGATACGCTCCTCTAGTGAATCAAAGAAAGAGTATTTTTAACAAGCATTCTACATGATTCTGATGCAAGTGATTCAGGAATCATATTTTGAGAATCACTGCTCTAGAAACTTGATTTCGAATAGATAGGTTCCATGGATGATCTATTAAATGTGAGGTCATAGGCTACCCACTCAGATAAAGGCCCAGGCTGATGAGTTTAGGTTGATGATACATTCCTTACCAGTGACATTCCATGGCCATGCAGACTTGCACACTCCCAAGCTGCAGACAGACCATAGTCTCCAGATATCTTCTTGTACATCTCTGCTGTAGATGTTACAGCATTCCTCGTACTGCTGCTGGACCTGGAGCCAAAAGCATGGGATCTTTGCCTATAAATAAGTTGAATAGATCCTCTCAGCTTTGACTCCATTGCTGCTGCACACATGAATTTGATCCTGAGCGGGGACAGAGTGGTTTATAATACTTAGGACAGAATAGAGAACATGGCAGGAAAATGTAGATCTACTACCTGGCACTCTTGAATTAATTAACATTCCCAGGGGTCGAGCTATAAAGTGGTGCTGAGAACTTTCCTCTTTGTCTCTAATCAACTGTCTTTTGTCAGACCCAGATTTTGAGTCTAGAATAGCAATTCTCCAAGTATGCTTCATGGATGCCTAGGGGTCCTGAGACTTCATCAGGGTGTCTGCAAGGCAATAACTATATTACCATAAAATTAAGTTGTTTTCTCTCTGTGTTGACATTTGTACTGGTAGTACAAAAGCAATGGTAGATAAAACTGCATGAATCCAGCACTTAAGCATGAGTCAAGGCAAGGGCACCAAACTGTACCATTGGTCTTTTATTCTTTACCAACATGGTTAAAAAAAAAATTTCATTTTAAGAATGAACTTGATGAAACAGTAAAAATGATTAATTTGCTTAACTTTCGACTCTCACGTACACCAATTTTTTTTAAGTGAAATAGGAAGCTTACATAAAAGAAGTTGCCATTGCATCCTGAAGTATCATAGTTGTTTGAGAGCAAGCACTGTTTCAGTTTTAAGTGGAACCAACCGCTTTAATATGGAGCACCATTTTTTATTTGAAAGAACAACTGACAGGTGAAATATAGGTATTCAGACATTGATATTTGATAGACATTTTCTCAAAAATGCAGACACTAAGCCTGTCACATACTGTTCAATGTACTTAACAAATACATTGGACAGTATTTGTTGCCAATGATAAAACTCATGATTTCAAGCAAAAATTAGAATTTTGGAGCACTCATATCTGCCACCATGAGCTTGACAGTTTTCCAATACTTAAAGACTTTTCTGATGAGATCGATGGTGATATTAACAAATATGATTCTTTTTTATATCATATAATGAAATGTGTCAGCATTTGGAAGATCTGCCTAATCCAGTGAGCCAATATTTTCGACCAGAGCAATGCATGCTTCTATGAAGTTTTGTGTGGGGACAGGGTCCATTTCAAGTACAACACAGACCATAGATTTTTCACATAATAGAACACTAAAAATTTATTGATACAGTTTTAGATTCCACTCTACAACTATTAAAGAAACTACCATTTATCAAGTCTTTAAAAATATTCAGCAGCACCAAAGGCAATTGTACTCTGTTTCTCAGTCAGACCAGGAATGGAAATGACTTTTCCCCCTCAAAGTTTAACAGTGATTACAGTATACCCTCAAATTGTGTATAAATTTTTTGAATGAAAATCTTGACGCTATTTGATTAATCTTTTTTAACCTCTCAGATTTTTTTCAACAATATTCACAATAGACAGTAGTTACATTGTATAAACCACAAACTTAAAGCAGGTAATGGAAAAGAAAAATAATTAACTTTCTGGTTTTACAAATAAAGTTGGAAAATAAATAGTGGTTGCAGCTACACGATGTTTGGAGAAACACTGTGAGCATATTTTCTAAGACATACTTTCAATTATTTGCTGTTAGGCATTCTGTTATAAATATTTCAAACATCTTTATTTCCTATGACAACAATTAGCATCTATATTTATATTGTCCTCCTTTAACGAGATTTAATCTACTAAATCATGAAATGATTTGGCCACTCCAAACTCTATTTCAGTCTGTAACTATAAGAGACCCACAGGATAAACTTAGAATTTCCTTTCTTTCTATTACTTTATTCTCAGACATTTTAAATGTTAATGGTCCCCAAACTACTCCCCAAATCATCTGTTTATCAAGCAAATTTAAGTTGATTAAACCTGCTGCAGTAAGAGATAACTCCTTTACTCAGTAATATCTCAGGAAGTTCAGATCAGGAGCAGATGTTTCTAAGATTTTTGAATCTGAGCTCACATGGTTTAAGGCAGATCTTTCAGTGCAGTGCTCTGATTGGAATTGAGCTAAATTCATGACACAGTATTTTGGGGTTGGTGGACATAGTGAAGTGAGGGTCTTGAAATGAGCCTTGATACATAAATAGTTAGGTTTAAAATAGCTAGGTTTAAAAAGGTAGGCAAGGTCAGTGGATGTCTGCCATATTGGAGAAAACACTTTCTCACCTTAGCCATTTGCCCTACATAATTACAACTAAAACCATCCACACTATCACAACCACCACTACCACAAACACCACCATTACAACCATCATCATCATTATCACAATAACAACATCCACCACCACAGCTATAGTTAGCATCGACACCGGGAGTCAGGGAACTGAGGACAATCTCCTAAGATTTCTGTGACCCACAAAATATTTGCCTAAAGCAGTGTTTCTTAAACTTCCCTATGCACATGAATCTGATTCATTAGTCTGTGTTAAGGCCTGAGATTCTTCATTTTCAACCAACAGTGATATGATGCTGATGTTAGTGATCCAGGGGGCACACTTCAAGTAGGAAAGATCCTGAATATAGTCCAGAGCCTCAGACCTCTCCGATTCAGGGAACATCATGCTAAAGCTGACTAAAACCTTCAAGAGATTATAATCATTATGGGACAGAGTTGGGGAGGGAGGTACTTGGAAATTTGAAATGAAATTCACTCTCCTGAGAAAGAGAATGAGATTTCTCTTACTGTAAAGCTCTGTTGCCCAATGTCTAGTATAAGATCATCGGGCCACATAACATGACCTATTCACAGTTTCCACGGTTAGGACATGGACATCTTGGGGAGGAGCATTATTCTGTCTACCACAATTTACTGTCTGGTTTTCAAGATTTCCACATCCCTCAAGTGTCAACCCGTTACACAATCAGTATAACGACACTGTATTGGGATAAATATCCCTTCATTTTATAGTGATTTATTTCTTTATTTTAGAGAGAGAGAGAAAAAGAGAGAGAACGTGCGCGTGCACAATAGTGGGAGGGGTAGAGGAGAGAGAATCTCAAGCAGACTCTAGGCTGAACACAGGGCGTGATACAGGGCTTGAGATCATGACCTGAGTCCAAAACAAGTTGGATGCCTAACTGACTAAGCTATCCAGGTGCCCCAATACTTCCTTCATTTTAATTGACATAAGGTAAGTAAAGTAGCTACTTTTCTCTAGTAAACAAAAATCAGACTGTTGACTGATGGAAAATGAGATAGGATGGAAGAGGAGAATAAATTTTTATTTTGGTTCCCCTTTCTCCACATCCCCTCCAACACATGTTGTTTCCTGTCCCCAGAATGTTTTTCAAATAAGCCATCATTGAAACAGGCAGGCCATCTCACTGAAATACCCAGGCCCTTTTGAAAAGTCACTAGCTTGGGCCGCACTTGGCTCTGTGGCCTCTCAGCACTCACCAGCTGGAGCGGAGATGCAGGAACCCTCCAGGTCACCACCTTCTGCTTTGTTCATAGGTGACAGTAACATTGCCCGCCTGCTCCCCTGAGCATTTCTGATTTTAGCCTGGAGAAGAAGAGAGGCCAACGGGGTGCCTCGGATCTTAACCACTGCCTTAGGGCGATGCTAAGGAAAAGGTGCGAAAAAGGCACAGGGGCGCTGGAGAGAAGTTACTAGCGTGTGAACTCCTGGGAATCCGTATCCTTACCCA
Organism: Mustela erminea; assembly: GCF_009829155.1. NCBI lineage: Eukaryota > Metazoa > Chordata > Mammalia > Carnivora > Mustelidae > Mustela > Mustela erminea. Next base: position 29,107,069 of record NC_045614.1, on the reverse strand, counting down.
CCCCTGCCACGCGCGACCCTAATTACTCAACAGGGAAGCCTTACCGACAAACCGAAAAGAAATTGTCATGCTTTCTAGCACTTTTTTTCCTTTAGAGCCCTCCTAGACCTATGTGGGGTCTCTTGAAACAATAAACAAACATGATTTTAAGTCTCAAAAAACAAAAACAAAACAAAAAAAAAAAACACACATGTTGTTTCCTGTCTTGCTAATTTTGGCCATTCTAACTGGTGTAAGGTGATATCTCAATGTGGTTTTAGTTTGAATCTCCCTGATGGCTAGTGATGATGAACATTTTTTCATGTGTCTGATAGCCATTTGTATGTCTTAATTGGAGAAGTGTCTGTTCATGTCTTCTGCCCATTTTTTGATATGATTGTCTGTTTTGTGTGTGTTGAGTTTGAGGAGTTCTTTATAGATCCTGGATATCAACCTTTTGTCTGTACTGTCATTTGCAAATATCTTCTCCCATTCCGTGGGTTGCCTCTTTGTTTTCTTGACTGTTTCCTTTGCTGTGCAGAAGCTTTTGATTTTGATGTAGTCCCAAAAGTTCATTTTCGCTTTTGTTTCCTTTGCCTTTGGATTTTGAATTTTGGCTTTTCCAAAGATCAGCAACTAGAACCATCTCCAGGTTTCTCCACAGTGTTGAGATATTTTATTAGAGAAGTTTCCCTCTTAAATTCAAGCTTATGTGACACCCTCATAGGTCCTGAGTATGTGAACTCTTGCAGAGAGATCAATATATATCCTTTTGGATCCATAGGAACCATATCAGTTAAAAAACCTGGAATCACCAAACCATCCATCTCAGTGAAACTTTCAAATACAAAGAAAAGAGACTCTTAGTTTGATGTGTACTTAATTATAATTCCAGCTACTGTGCTAACTTTAGGTTATACTTTGTGTTTCAACACCTTATTTTATGTGTTGCTTGTATTTCCTTCTTCTTTGTCCTCCAATTACACTTATTTTGGTTTTTAGTTCTAATGCTCCATGGCTTTGTTCACTTATTCATTTACTAGGTTGTCATATGAATTTTTATTACTAAAAAGGCCTCAAGTATATTTGGATCTGAGCTAATGGCTTTTCTAATCTAACTATAAGAAAACTATATAGAAAAATATTAGCAAAGGCAGGAACTGAATAACTTTTCTTAAAAAAATATTGGCAGGAAGGTTTTTTTTTGTTTCCCCACATGCTTAGCATTTGTTTCAGGGTTATTGAGAAATAATTGACATACATGACTGTATATGTTTAAGGCATACAGCATGATGATTTGATTTACATGTATTGTGAAATGATTACCACATGTTCAGCCAGCATGCATTTTCTCTGTTTTTTTTTTTTTTTTAAAGATTTTATTTATTTATTTGACAGAGAGAAATCACAAGTAGACGGAGAGGCAGGCAGAGAGAGAGAGGGAAGCAGGCTCCCTGCTGAGCAGAGAGCCCGATGCGGGGCTCGATCCCAGGACCCCGAGATCATGACCTGAGCCGAAGGCAGCGGCCCAACCCACTGAGCCACCCAGGCGTCCCTACCACAACTTCTTTATCTAATCATCCACTGATGGACACCTACATTGTTTCATGTCTTGGCTATTGTAAATAATGTTGCTGTGAACATAGGAGTGCAGATATCTTTTTGAGTTGGTGTTTTTGATGCCTTTAGATATATTCCCAGAGTATAATTGATGGACTATATGATAGTTCTATTTTTAGTTTTTTGAGGATCCTCCATACTTTGTTCCGTAGTAACTGTATCAATTTATAATCTCACCAACACTGCACAAGTGTTCCCTTTTTTCCACATCCACACCAGCATTTATCTCTTGTCTTTTTGATGATGGCCATTCTAACAGGTGTGAGGTTATCTCGCATTGTAGTTTTAACTTGCATTTTCCCCATGTCTGGTGAGGTTGAGACTCTTTTCATGTGTTTGTTGGCTTTCCATATATCTTCTTTGGAGAAATGTCTGTTCAGGTTATTTGTCTATCTTTTAAAATTTTTTCTTTTTCTTTCTTTTGTTGTTTTCATTTGTTTTTTGATACTGAGTTCTATGAGTTCATTGTATGTTTTGGATATTAATCCCTTATCAGATATATGGTTTACATATATTTCTCCCATTCTATAGGTTGTCTTTTCATTTTATTGATTGTTTCTTTTCCTGAGCAGAAGCTTTTTACTTTAACGAAAACTAAATGAGTACAATTCTATTCTTTTATATGTGAATATCCAATTATCTCAGTACCTTTTACTGAAGAGGCCTTCTTTTCTTCATTGAATATGGTTGGTTATCCTCTCAAATATTAGTTGACTGTATATGCTTGGTCTATTTATGGGCTTTTGATTCTGTTTCATTAGTCTTTATGATTTTGTGCCAATACCACCATATTGTTTTGATGACTACAGCTTTATAGTATAGCTTGAAATGAGGAAATGTGATACCTCCTACATTGTTCCTCTTTCTCAGTATTTTGGCTCTGCTGTTTCATATAAATTTTAAGAGTGTTTTTCTACTTGTGTAAAAAAATGACCATTGAAATCTTTCTTTTTTTTAATTAACATATAATGTATTATTTGTTTCACGGGTACAGGTCTGTGATTCATCAGATTTAAACAATTCACAGCACTCACCATAGCACAACCCTCCCAATGTCTATCAACCAGCCACCCCATCCCTCCCACACCCTCCACTCCAGCGACCCTCAGTTTATTTCCTGAGATTAAGAGTCTCTTATGCTTTGTCTCCCTCTCTGGTTTCATCTTGTTTCATTTTTCCCTCCCTTCCCCTATGATCCTCCGTCTTGTTTCTCAAATTCCTCATACCAGTGAGATGATAAGATAGTTGTCTTTCTCTGATTAACTTATTTCGCTTAGCATAATACCCTCTAGTTCCATCCACATCATTGCAAATGGCAAGATTTGGGGCAGGGGAGAGGTTGATGACTGTGTAATATACCATTGTATATTTATATACCCCATTTTCTTTATCCATTTATCTGTCAATGGACATCTATAGTCTTTCCGTAGTTTGGCTATTGTGGACATTGCTGCTATAAACATTGGGATATCAACATCTGTTATTACCTGACTGTTGATTTTAGCCATTCTGACTGGTGTGAGGTGGTATCTCACTGTGGTTTTGACTTGTATTTCCCTGATGCCAGAAGATGTTGAGCACTTTTTCCTGTGTCTATTGGCCATCTGGATGTCTTTTTTGCAGAAATGTCTGTTCATGTCTTCTGCCCATTTCTTGGTTGGATTATTTATTCTTTGGGTGTTGAGTTTGATAAGTTCTTTATAGATTTTTGATCCTAGCCCTTTATCTGATATGTCATTTGCAAATTTCTTCTCCCACTCTGTCAGTTCTCTTTGATTTTGTTGACTGTTACCTTGCTATGCTTTTGATCTTGATGAAGTCCCAATAGTTCATTTCTGTCCTTGCTTCCCTTGCCTTTGGTAATGTTTCTAGGAAGAAGTTGTTGTGGCTGAGGTCGAAGAGGTTGCTGTCTGTGTTCTCCAGGATGTTGATGGGTGCCTGTTTCACCTTCAGGTCTTTCATCCATTTGGAGTCTATTTTTGTGTGTGGTGTAAGGAAATGGCCCAGTTTCATTCTTTTGGATGTGGCTGTCCAATTTTCCCAACACCATTTGTTGAAGAGACTGTCTCTTTTCTATTGGACATTCTTTCCTGCTTTGTCAAAGATTAGTTGACCATAGAGTTGAGGGTCCATTTCTGGGCTCTCCATTCTCTTCCATTGATCTATGTGTCTGTTTTTGTGCTAGTACCATGCTGTCTTGATGATTACAGCTTTGAAATAGACCTCGAAATCTGGAATTGTGACGCCATGAGCTTTGGTTTCCTTTTTCAACATTCCTCTGGCTATTCGGGGTCTTTTCTGGTTCCCTATAAATTTTAGGATTATTTGTTCCATTTCTTTGGAAAAAGTTGACGATATTTTGATAGGGATTGCATTAAATGTGTAGATTGCTCTAGGTAGCATAGACATTTTCACAATATTTGTTCTTCTAATCCATGAGCATGGAACGTTTCTCCATTTCTTTGTGTCTTCTTCCATATCTTTCATGAGTGTTCTGTAGTTTTCTGAGTATAGATTCTTTGTCTCTTTGGTGAGATTTATTCCTAGGTATCTTCTGGTTTTGGGTGGAGCTGTAAATGGGATCAACTCCTTAATTTCTCTTTTTTCTGTCTTGTTGTTGATGTACAGAAATGCAACTGATTTCTGTGCATTGATTTTATATCCTGCCACTTTACTGAATTCCTCTATGAGTTCTAGCAGTTTTAAAGTGGAGTCTTTTGGGTTTCCTACATAAAGTATCATATCATCAGCCAGGAGCGAGAGTTTTGAGTTATTCTTTGCCAATCTGGATGCCTTTTATTTCTTTTTGTTGTCTGATTGCCGAAGCTAGAACTTATAGTACTATGTTGAATAGCAGTAGTGATAGTGGACATTCCTGCTGTGTTCCTGACCTTAGGGTGAAAGCTCTCAGTTTTTCCCCATTGAGAATGATATTTGCTGTGGGTTTTCATAGGTGGTTTTATGATATTGAGGTATGTACCCTCTACCCCTACACTGTGAAGAGTTTTGATCAAGAAAGGATGCTGCACTTCATCAAATGCTTTTTCTGCATCTATTTCTGCTTCTATTCTGCGTCTATCATATGGTTCTTGTTCTTTCTTTTATTAATGTATTGTATCACATTGATTGATTTGCGAATGTTGAACCAACCTTGTGGCCCAGGAATAAATCCCACTTGGTAATGTGAATAATCCTTTTAATGTACTGTTGGATCCTATTGGCTAGTGTTTTGGTGAGAATTTTTGCATCCATGTTCATCATGGATATTGGTCTGTAATTCTCCTTTTTGATGAGTTCTTTGTCTGGTTTTGGGATTGAGGTAATGCTGGCCTCATAAAATGAGTTTGGAAGTTTTCCTTCCATTTCTATTTTTTGGAACAATTTCAGGAGAATACGTATTAATTCTTTAAATGTTTGGTTGAATTCCCTTGGGAAGCCATCTGGCCCCTGGGAGATTTTTGATAACTGCTTCAATTTCCTTTCTGGTTATGGGCCTCTTCAGGTTTTCTCTTTCTTCCTGGTTCAGTTTTGGTAGTTTATATGTCTCTGTCTCTAGGAATGCATCCATTTCTTTCAGATTGTCAAATTTGCAGGTGTATAGTTGCTCATAGTATGTTCTTATAATTGTTTGTATTTCTTTGGTGTTGGTTGTAATCTCTCCTCTTTCCTTCATGATTTTATTAGTTTGGGTCCTTTCTCTTATCTTTTTTGAAGATCTGGCCAGGGATTTATCAATCTTATTAATTCTTTCAAAGAACCAGCTCCTAGTTTGGTTGATATGTTCTACCATTCTTTTGGTTTTATTTCTTTGATTTCTGCTCTGATCTTTATTATTTCTCGTCTTCTGCTGGGTTCAGGCCTTATTTGGTGTTCTTTCTCCAGCTCCTTTAGGTGTAGGGTTAGGTTATGTATTTGAGACCTTTTCTAGTTTCTTGAGAAAGCCTTGCAGTGCTATATACGGGATTTTCTCTTTGTCTCTGAGACTTGTGAGCTTTGCTATAGAGATGGGTGTTTGCTTATTTTTATTGATTTTGAGGGGGGCTCTCTGTGCCTCCTGGAAGTTTTCTGCTATACTTATCTCCATATAGCTTCTGCCCTCCTCTCTCTTTCCTCTTCTGGGATCCCAATTATTCTAATATCGTTTCATCTGTATCATTATCTCTTGAACTCTCCCCTTGTGATCCAGTAGTTGTTTACCTCTCTTTTTCTCAGCTTCTTTATTCTCCATCATTTACTCTTCTATAGCACTAATGTTCTCTTCTGCTTTATTTATCCTAGCAGTAAGAGCCTTCATTTTTTATTGTACCTCATTAATAGCTTTTTAAATTTCAACTTGGTTAGATTTTATTTTATTTTTTTTAAAGATTTTATTTATTTACTTGGCAGATAGAGATCACAAGTAGGCAGAGAGGCAGGCAGAGAGAGAGGAGGAAACAGGCTCCCTGCTGAGCAGAAAGCCCGATGTGGGGCTTGATCCCAGGACCCTGGGATCATGACCAGAGCTCAAGGCAGAGGCTTTAACCCACTGAGCCACCCAGGCACCCGTCAACTTGGTTAGATTTTAGTTCTTATTTTTTCTCCAGAAAGGGATTCTCTGGTATCCTTTCTGTTTCTTTCAAGCCCAGCTAGTATCTTTTTTTTTTTTTTTTAAGATTTTATTTATTTGACAGACAGAAATCACAAGTAGGCAGAGAGGCAGGCAGAGAGAGAGGAGGAAGCAGGCTCCCTGCTGAATAGAGAGCCCGATGTGGGGCTCGATCCCAGGACTCCGGGATCATGACCTGAGCCGAAGGCAGAGGCTTTAACCCACTGAGCCACCCAGGCACCCCAAGCCCAGCTAGTATCTTTATGATCATCATTCTGAACTCCATTTCCAACAACTTATTAATGTCCTTATTGATTAGGTCCCAGTCCTGCCTCTTTTTTTTTTTTTTTTTTTTTTTTTTTTAGGTGAGATTTTCTGCTTTGTCATTTTGTCCAGAGAAGACTAGATGAATGAGAGAACAAAATGCTAAAAGGGTAACAACTACCTCAGAAAAATATACGCTAAACAAATCAGAAGAGACCCGAAATTGGGGGCAAAGGAATGGAAAAAAAAAAAATCTGTATTTGGTCAGGCTGTGGAATAGAACAGTGCCACACACTTGATTTTGGGTGTATTTTGGTCTGTTAGAAGAAACTGCCTCCCAAAATTTTAAAGAGTGAAAAAGGTGTGTGTATATATATATATGTATATATATATATATATATATATACGCACACACATACACACACACACACAAATTAGGGTAAATATAATGAAGGGATGGAATATAACTGTGAAGATGAAAATTAAAAGAAGATTTTTAAAAAGGAATTGATAAGAAGTTGTTTTAAAAAAGAAGGAAAAAAAAAAAGAGGAGAGAATGTGATCAGGTGAGAGACTAGAATAAAACCATACCCAAGATTTAGGGTATATTTTGGTCTGTTAGCATAAACTGTATCCCAGAATTTTAAAGAAAGAAAAAATTATGTGTGTGTGTGTGTGTGTGTGTGTGTGTGTGTGTGGTTAAATACAATCAAGATATAGAATACGACTATAAAAATGAAAATTAAAAAGATTTTTAAAAAGGTATTGATAAGATGTTGGTTAAAATAGGAAAGAGGAAAAATTTTTAAAAAATAGGATAATAAAAAAATAAAGAAAATTTAAAATTTTTAATTTAGAAAGACTAAAGAATCAGGGGTAAAAGCCATGAATTCCAAGTGTTATATTTCCCTAGTGCTGGATTTTTGCAGCTCTCATTGATTGGTGAACTTGGTCTTGGCTGGATGTTTTTGCTGATCTTGTGGGAGAAGGACTGTTGCAATTATTCTCAAATGTCTTTGCCGGAGGGAGAACTGCACCACCCTTTCAGGGGCTAGGCTAAGCTATCTGCTTGGCTTTGGTCTTGGTAGCATTTGTTCCCTAGAGGGGAGGATGAGGATGAAATCGTGACTTCCCAATCTCTGGCCCTAAAAGAGCTGAGAGCTCTGGGCCCCCCTCTTCAGTGAGTCCTCAGAGAAAAGCAGTCAATCACTCCTGTCTCCCTGGTCTTTGGTTGTGCTCCATACTCACCTGGCCTGTGACCGAGCATTTTTTTCTCTGCCACATGGCTCTATTTGGAGTCTCCAAACGTAGCCAACTTCTGCAGCACATTCCTGTGTCACTCCTTCTATTGGAGAAAGTGAGGGTCTCCCTGGATCTGCCACTTTTGGGGTCACTCTCTGAAGAGCAGTGGCCCAACTATGCCTCGGATCATGGTTTATGGCAACCCCGAGCTGAGAGCCCACTCCTTGGCTCTGTCTTTGTAGCTGGCTTCCCCACTCTGATACCTGGGAACTCTGCAGCACTCAGGGACCCACAGTCTTTCTGTGACCTGAAGGGTCCTGAGACTACACTGCCCCAGCGAGGATTCCACCCCCCCCACTTAGCTACGAGTGATATCCCTCCATGCAGCAGACTTCTAAAAGTTCTGATTTTGTGATCTGCTGCTTTATCACTTGCCAGTAGCCAGCTGATGGAGGCTCCCTCCCTCCCGTGATCTATCTTCCCAAATATTGCATTGGATTCACTTACCTGCATGTTCTACCTTCCAGAAATTGGTCACTTTTCTGTTCATAGAATTTTTGCTATTCTTTTCTTCAATCTCCTGTTGAGTTTGTAGGTGTTCAGAATGGTTTGATAACTAGCTCGCTGAATTCCTGGGACCAGATGACATTTAGGTCTCCTATTCCTCTGCCATCTTGCTTCTCTAGTTGACTGAAATCTTGATAGGAATTGCCTTGAATCTGTGGATGGCTTTTGGTAGTACTGACATTTTAACAATATTAATATTTTCAATCAATGAACATGGGATACTTTTCCATTTATTTGTGTCTTCTTTGATTAATTCATTAATGTCTTATGGCTTCTGGAATAGGGATCTTTCACCTCTTTAGTTATTTATTCCTAAGTATTTTATTGTTTTTGATGCTATTGCATATGAGATAGATTTATTTCTTTTCCAGTAATTTTATTACTGTATAGAAGTGCCACTAAGTTTTGTATGTTAATTTTGTATCCTGCAACTTCACTGAATTCATTGATTAAGTCTAATAGATTTTTGGTTGAATATTCAGGATTTTTTTTTCTATATCAAATCAGGTCATCTGCATATAGAGACAATTTTACTTCTTCCTTTTCAATTCTGTTTTTTTTTTTCCTTGCCTGATTCTATAGCTAGGACTTCCAGATCCCTGGCGAATAGGAGTGATGAGAATAGGCACACTTGTTTTGCTCCTGATCTTAGAAGAAAAGCTTTCATTCTTTCACATTGAATATGATGTTATCTGTGGGCCTCTCATATACGGTCTTTATTATGTTGAGATATGTTCCTTTGGTGTTTAATTGTTAAGAGTTTTTATCATGAATGGATTTTAAATTTTGTCAAATGCTTTTTTTTTGCATCTATTAAGATAATCATATTTTCTTTATTTAAAAAAATTCTATTAATATGATAAATCACATTGGTTGATTGGTATATATTGAACCATCCTTGCTTCCCGGATAAATCTCTCTTGATCATGGTGAATGATTCTTTTAATATGCGATTGAATTCAGTTTTCTAGGATTTTATTGAGAATTTTCATCTATATTCATCAGGAATAATGGTCTATAGTTATCTTTTCTAGTAATATCCTTTTCCAGTTTTGGAATCAGGGTAATGGTGGCTATGTAAAATGAATTTGGGAATCTTCTCTCCTCTTCGATTTTTTTGGGAAAACTTTTATAGGATTGGTGTTAATTCTTTAAATGTTTGGTTAAATTCACCAATGAAGACATCTGCTCCTAGTCTTTCCTATGTTGGGATATTTTTGATTACTGATTTAATCTCCTTACTAGTAATTCATCAGAATTACTAGATGGTTGGGCTTAGTTACTATATTCAGTAGTAGATGGGGCTAGGAGTTAGCTTCCCTGCCCTGATGAGGCAGCAGGCCATGTCCCAGGGCTTGTTCAATTCAGTGCATACTGAATTTCCTGGTCCGGGGAGGCCACCAGTTTTGTTCTGAAGATGGCAGAAACCATGGGCTGTGCTCTCTATTCAAGTGCCATTGTGAACAGTGCTGCTGAGTGGTCTCTATGGTCTCCTGTATGCTCTGGTTACATTTGCTAATTGGACAAGCTAAAGATTGTAGTGTAGGGCTATGAATTAGAATCCCTGCCCGGGCACAGTGGGAGAAGCAACTCTAAAACCAGTAAAGTTCTTTGTTGTAACTCAAATCAATCTGTACCCCTCACCCCCCATTTTCTGGCCAAACAGGACCACTGGCTTTGTATTACAAACTATTGGCTCTATCTACTTTTCTCTTGGATGGAGTACTACTAAGCTGCTCAGCTTTCATGTATTTTCACAAGTCCTTCTGGTCAGGTGAGCCTGGAAGACACTCTCCACAGTGGGTGGGTTGTTTCTCATCTCCTTTGCCTGGGTGGGTGGGTGGGGGATCACTGCAAACTACTTTTAGTTTCCCAAACAGGCTCTCCAGTTTGGAGGAGCTGGGAGCTACCCTCAGCCTTATCTACAACTTAATCCCCCTGTCTGTGCACAGTATGGGAAACCTCCATGCTAGTATAGACTTTGTTCTGGAGATGATCTCTGTTTGCCCTCCTCTGAGCTCTAGCACTGCTAGACCACAGAGCTTCTAGGAGTTGTCGCCAGCCCTTCTGGTCAGATGAGGTCAAAAGGCACGCTCAGCAGAGCATGGAGCTGTGATTCAGCACCTTGCTTGGGCATGTGCAGATTGGGCTCCAGGGCTGGCAAAACTTGTCTGAGGATCCAAACCAGGCAGATCTGCTCCCCACTGAGTTCTCTGGTCAAGACATACCCCAGCTGGGTTATGCAGCTGAGGAAAGGCACTGGTTGGGATTATTGCATGGACACTGCAGGCATGAACTCTTTCTGCCAAGATCCTTGCACTGCTCATTGTGAGCCCCTCCCTCTTCTTCATCACAGTGCCTGGGCCCTGCAGATTCCCCTGCAATTCCCACAGGGTGAGATCAGAGTAAGGACTTCCCACAAAGTACCCACAATGCTAGGGAATGCTGGTTGTCTTCTGTATTCTCTTTACCTTCTGGAGGAACTGGAGGCTCCAGGGAAACCTCTCTAATCTAGTGCTGGCCTGATAGAGGGGCAGTATAGTTAAGAGGTAGCTCATCTTTTTCCGTTCTGATGTCCTTGTCTTTGTCTTTGTGGTATAGGGTGTGCTTCTGCCTCACCCCTGTGTCCTAAGATTCTTTCAGTGGTATCTTATTCTTGAATAGATGTTAGTTGTTTTTCTTATGAGGAGAAGCAAAATTAGGAATAGCCTGTTTTCCCGTCTTGGTGAAGTCACTCCCCTTTTTCTACTTTTGAAGCAGTATCCAGGAAAAATATCCATAGTTCTTCAAAAAGGTGATTAAAATACTGCTAGGCTTTGACATACTTCAGCCAAACAGTGTATCACAGTGATGAGAGAGTGGAAGGCAAGCCAAGGACAAAGCACAAGCTGACACTCCACAAACTGTCCCCAACCCACCCTTCTGGGTGGAATATGTGTGATATTTCCTCTAGGAAGCTCCCAACTGTCTCCATGTTAATGCCTTACTACAGGAAAAAACAACCTGAACTTGGCAATGGCAAGGCCTCCAGTAGCTTATAGGTACTCTTTAGCATAAGGAAGTCCTTTTGAAGACCCCCCCTTTCCTTACCTCCCCCAATGCCCCAAGTATATAATCAGTCATCCCTCAGAACCCTGGGCAGCAGCTTTTTCTGCTCACAAGTCCTGTCCCCGTGCTTTCATAAAACCACCATTTTTGAACCAAAGATATCTCAAGAGTTCTTTCTTGGTTGTTGGCTCTGGACCTCACCCCAACAAATCTCACCTACATTCAAAAACTACATTATTTGGTACTATCGTGTGGGGCTTCCGAGTCTTTACATCTGGACTCTGAGGTTTGGTACAAAGTTGGTGAGTACTTCATCTCTTCCTTTACATCCATTTCAGGGACTCTTCAAGGAGTACGGTATTATTGGAATACTTTCCTGTTTATTGCTCAGGCCCCAATCCTCTAGCCTATGACTACTATATAGGGAGGAGAAAGGCTTCCTTTGGGCTGGAAGTTAGTACCCTGGCCAGAATGGTAATAAGACCCAGAAACTTGATGCCCTCTCTTTATTCCTGTCCTTATACAAAGTTGCCTGTCTTTGGAATAGGATAGCCACTTAAGTCACCAGAATGGCTGCCAATCTTAAGACTCCTGTGTGAGATTTCCTCCTCATTGGTCTAATGTGATCCCCTTCACATCCCTGGTCTAGCTGCTTATGTCTGTGAGATATCCACTGGGAGCTGGCTGAAACTAGTACCTGATTGAACCGAACCCCAAACAGGGACCCTTTCCTAGGGAAGTTGGCTATAAAGACCACTTGTGTTAGAATATCACTTAGACCATGATGGATTTCTATCTTTACTGTTTTCTGCCAATATCCTCTACTACCTACTTAAGCTATAAAATTGGGTAATTTCCCCTTGTAAAACTGTTCTGGTGTTCTCCATGGGTTAAAAATGGCAGGTTCAAGGCAAGGTAAAATAAGGCGTGACCTTCACTGCATGACCTTCTAGGCATGTTATTTTGGTTCATACACCAGCCACCCATCTGTAGCCTAGGATGTGATGGGGAAGTGGGGGGGAGGGGCAGGCCTTTAATGACAGTGATAGCGATCATAGCAATTTTGTTTGGGGGATGCCTTGGGCCCCTTTGACACCAGGAAGTTCTGACATACCCTGTGCATGGGATACCACAAGGGAGTCTGGGGGGATAGTCTTTGGTAATGGACTTTCTCTAGCATGGGAGCTTCTTCTTAAGTCCCCAAGGATTCTCCCTTGGGATGCCTTTTCACCCACTGGAAACAATTGGGATTACAAAATTTAGGAAAATACAGAGCTCCTGTAACACCATATTGCCTCAGTGGGATCTATCAGTTAGATCTCTTCTGTAGGAGACAGACCAAATGTACCTAGGGTACCATTTCCCTGCTCATACCTAGGCCTTCATTTCTCTACACTAGGACCCTGACCTAAGGGCCTCTTGTAGAATGTGTTTGCTCAAACATGTTGCCTAGTAAACTCCCTCCTGACATATTGGATGATAATTATCTAAATAAGCCTCTTCCGAGTCAGCCCAGGTCACTGAAGGAAAACAGGCCATCTTAGATGAAGGGGACTCTGACTTTTATTCCCCTTCTCACTGTTCCTCCTCCCAGTAGATGTGAGGGCTTCTCCCTCACTCATTTCCCAGGTTAATGGCTATAATTGGAGCCAACCGTGGTTAGTCTACCTTGGGTTGGGGGCTTTAAGGAATATTCCCAAGCAGTATCCTTTATCCCTGTGCTTTCATAAAACCACCTTCTTGCACCAAAGACGTTTCAAGAATTCTTTCTCAGGCATGGACTCTGGACCTCACCCCACCAAATCTCACCTACATTCAAAAACTGCATCAACAACACAATGCAGAAGCAGGTATGAGAATCTACTGGTCTTCTATTAAGCCAAACATTAAAAAGATTTTCAGTACTCTGAAGCAATACCACTCTTCCCACTAGTTCCTTTTGTTTGTTTGTTTGTTTGTTTTAGAAAATATATTGCATATGTGTACAGGTAATAGGTTTATTACTGTTAGTTTAAAATGAAGTAGTGTTTTGAAAATTTTCTGTTTCAATTTCTAATATGGTAAATATCTACAGATAGAACCTATGTACACAAAACCTCTTTGGGACCTTTAACAATTTTTAAGAGTGTGAATGAGTCTTGAGACCAAAATGTTTGAGAACTGCTGGCTTAGAGAAACATCTACTGAAGGTGTTCCTCAGAATGCTCTTCCCTGAGAGAGTCCACAGAAAGCCAGCAGCCAGAAATAAAAGGCAACATAAAACAAGAAGAATTTGGTAGTTAAATAAGTTTAGAAACACTGCTTGCTTACAGCCCCTTGTGGAGATTCGCAGTTTGTAACAGCACCTTAAATGTTCAACTTAAAACTTCCTTCCGTTCTCTTCCCTAGACTAATTTTATCATGGAGGGTACCTGGGTGGTTCAGTCCATTAAGCATCTATCTTCTGCTCCGGTTATGATCCCGAGGTCCTGGGATCAAGTCCCACGTCAGGCTCCCTGATCAGAGGAGAATCTGCTTCTCCCTCTGCCCTTCACCCTGTTTATGCTCTTTCTTGCTTTCTCTCTCTCAAATAAATAAAGTATTTTTTAAAAACCCTCACTTTATCATGGAGATATTCTTCTAAAGGGTATGCTTTGGGAAATACCATTCCCTTGCCAACTGTGGGTATTATCATTTTAAATACGAAAGGTTAAAAAGTGGTGTGTTATTATTTATTGGCTTCTCAAACCTGGAATTTTAATTTAAGGGTCAGTCATCTCTTCTTTTAGAACAGCTTCCAGCCAATAACTTCTCCCTTCGTGTCATCAGGGAGGCCAGAATGTTTCATCATATTCTGACTTCTCTGTTTTATAAACCTGGGTTGCTTATTAGTCTTCTAAAGACAGGAAAATGATTGCTAACTAGTGATGGTAAGAATGTGTTCAGAGAGAGGTCTTACACACTAATGAACTTGGGAAGAGGATCTTTGGTTGAAAACAGAAGGCAGTTAACTTAGCACGCTGTGCCTTTGCTTGAAATGAATGTCCTTTGGTGGGACCTGATTTGTCCTTTCTGAGTTAATGGCTACTCAATCATATGTGTTCTCTGATTTGGTTTCCTTGGAGAAATTACCCATTCTCAAGGCTCTGTAAACAAGCAGGGCCATTTTTATCACTATGTATTTTGCTCCTTGTAAATGATGATCCACTGGAATTTTAGTTGAAGAATTGGTTTGCTAATTGCAATTCTGTAGTTGTTAGGACAAAATTATACTTGAAGGTACACCTGCTAACAGCTGTATTTCCATTTCTAAGAATCTATCCTAAAGAATAAACAAGATGCAATTTAAAAATGTATTTATAAAGATGTTCTCTACAACATTTTTCATAGTAACTGAAATAGGAAACTAAAATGTTTACATGTGAAAACAAAGAAAAACTATAGTATAGTATATTTACATAATACAATACTATACAGATGCTAAAAAGTCTGGTTTTAAGACTATTTAGACATATGGAACAATGTTCCCCAAAGAAAATCAGTGAATACCATAGGATAAAAATGTCATGGTATATGTTGGCATATTGTTTTCCATAAAAGATATTGCATTTTGCATTTTCACCAGCATCTTTGGGCATGCTTCTTTCCCTGCCCTCTTGCCAGCTATGAGTGTTATTTCAAATAATATTTTCTAATTTGATAGGGTAAAAACGATATGTCATTCTTATGTTAAGGAGACATTCAACAGGGAAAACAAAGAGCAGTAATTGGCATTTCCAGAAGAGACTTGACTCTAATTGCTACTTTGCAGGCAGAACTTTGGGCTGCACTGACTAAAAGAGGGGCTAACTCTGATTAGTGACACCTGACATCTCCCCGGGTCTGGGAGAAAAGTTGTATGGCCCATAGAGGTGATTTGAGTCAAATTAAAAATAACCAAGAAAATTCCACTATAGTCAAATTTAGCTATTTGGAGTTTGTCCTTGGGTAGATTAAAATAAATACTATATTAAGGTCATCTCCATCCATGTGTAAAAACCCTCACATAAACATTTAAAGAGACTGAGGGGCAGGGAGAGACTATAAGCTTGTCAGTCTCCTGTGTGTTAGAAGATTTGCTGTTATAAAGTTATAATAAATCATAGAATAGTCTGTTGGGTGATTAAAATTGTCCTCACAGTTTCCATTTTTGATATGCTTTCCTTAGAGCATGTATGTGTAAGGTTTGCAGAAGACCTGTGGGCTTTCTGGGGCCACTAAAGGGGCTTGTTGCCTATTGTCATTCCGTGCCATTCACCATGGACGTGCTCGTCCTGCCTAGAGAAATCTTTTGTCATAGTCCTACCACAACTGGGTAGCCATGTGAAAAGAGTCAGGAGCAGTATTATTATCATTCCAAGGGTTTGCCTCCAGCTTGGGCTCCTGTCTGCATGGAGCATGCTTGTGTCTAATTTCAGCAGGGCAATTAATTCTCGGACAAGATGAGAAAAGATGTAACTGCCCCATTTGTATAAACTTGAATGTTGTTTCACTAATTCATGTACTTATTTTCTTTGCGGTTTCATCTTGAAAGCATCTTTTGAGGGCTTTTTGTTGTTGTTGATTTTTAAAAAATCTTTTGAAAGATGAAAATGGACAAAAACAAAATTCAGCAAAATGTAAATGAATCAGAGCAAATGGAATGCAAGTATATATTGTGCAGATCCGGAATGGAAATAAAGATGTTTGTTCTTCCTTTTTTTTTTTAAATTTTTTTGGAAGAGAATCATAAAACTTTCTGTGGTGCGTTAGACATTGTGTTTTATGTTCTCAATTCTCAGCCGTTTAAAAGGTGACGAAAAGCAGTTTTAAAATGTCGAGGTGCGTTCTGACAATAAAGTGTGGATTCTGACACAGAGATTGTCCTCCAATCCTCTAACCCTGATATGATCTTTCACCACCGCTGTAAATTTCTTCCTTTTAAAATGATGACTCCACTTTTAATGTTTTTTTTTATGTTTGTGCTTTTCTATAATACAGTCTTTTACTTGACTTATGATATCCTACATCTAGATTTTAAAATATATTCTGGATTGAGTCATGGAAAATGGCTATTTTCTGTTGAATGAAAGATATTAGGACTCGGCCTCTGCATCGTTGACATGTATTTTTGAGAATGCTGTCACAGAAAATACTACTAGTAATATATTTTCCTTTAAAGGAAAGATCATTTTAAAACTTTATTGTATTATAGAGAGGTCTCAATATTAAGATAATTAACTAGGTCCTTGCTGCAGTGGAAAAGTAGAGGGTGAGTTAAAGGGTGTAAATGCATGAATAACTTAACTGAGCTATGGAATATTTAGGCTCCTTTCAATAGTTATATAATAGTGACTTTCAAGGTTTTTTGTGTGTATATGTGTATATTGTTTACAACTGCATGAATATGTTCTTCAAGACTTGCACATATTTACTGGAAATATGAATTTTAAAACTGATCTTCTCTCTAAGGGCTCTCATAATGGCTTAAAACCATCATAGCCAAGTGGTCCTTAGAGATGAATCTTGAATTTTAAGCTTTAATTCAACAGAATTTCTTCTTTTAAGAAAATATGTTAAATCAGAATTAGTGTTTTTATTTCCATTCTGTTTCCCTTCCTGGTCTTTATGACTCTTTTTTTGTAACTCTTGTGACTGGCTTTCACTCTATTAGCCTCACAGGGTGACTATGCAAGAAGGAAAAAGTTCTCATTCTCCTTTGGCCTCCATTTTCTCACCTGTAAAAAGAGGTTTATTGATGATTTTTAATGTCCTTTTCATCTTAAGGCCACCATGTTTATGTCTCCTTCTTCTTTTATTCTACATTCATTATAGATTTATTCATTATAGATTTATGAGGATGACATACAAATGTGACATGAAGGGAGTTTGAAAATTGTAATACAGTATAGAAAGATCTGGTATCATGCTCCATGGTTGCTCTTAAGTATACACAAGGCTGTATTTTCCAGGTGTGTAGTTTCTTAAACTTAAAAGAATTTTTTTTTTTTTTTTAACAGTGGACTTAATATAATATGTGCTAAAGAAACTCTCACAGATTGGTCTTTCTTCAGCCAGGGATTGTTTTGGTCTGGGACAGAGTTGCTGTCATCTGAAGCTCACTACCTATTTTAGTTTTAGGCATTTCAGGAGGCTAAAGGGCAGACTGATATCTGAGAGGTAGAAATATATTCCTAGTCTTCCAGACTGCCCAGCAGTGGGTGGACAGTTTTAAGAACAGTGCTTTCCAAATCAGCTATAATGATTTGTCAGAGGACTGGCCATGGAACAAAATATCACCCTTGACAGAAATCACACCTCTCTGTCCTCCCACTTGATTTGTGTTGAAAATCCAACTGGAATGATGTTGAAGAAATTAAGATGCAAAAACTCATTGTGAAAAAAAAAATTCAGATTGGCTTTTATGTCTCTTTGTGCCTAGAGCAAACTCTTGATCCACGTAACAATAACCCCTTGAAATGCCATTTTAGATTGGAAGTGCTGAGGCAACACTAATGATTTTAGAGCAAATGTGTTACTCTAATTTCCTCCATCTGCTATGAATAAAAGGATATGAGTATGAAGTCTGGGAGAGTTGTAGAGAAAATTGTTTCTTAGATAAGTTGGAGATATTTTTAAATGTGTGCAGGTGCGAGGGAAGAATAATTCTTTTTTTTTTTTATCAAGTGTTTAAAAAAATGGAAACTTTATTGTAGCTTAATGGAAATGTCAAGAAAATTTCTGCGTAGCTTTGCTAAGACTCTAGGAAAGTATCAAATAACTTGAGGACCAACTATCTAAATTTTATTGTGATGTGTACCTGTGATTCAGATGAAAATATTTTTATGGGTTTGTTTAGAGGTTCTTGCCAGTGATAAGAGCTACTTCTATACGCTTGACTGAAGAATGATTCTTTTCTTTCTTTGAGGGATGCTCCCCTTTGACTCAATCCA
This sequence comes from Mustela erminea, assembly GCF_009829155.1. Lineage (NCBI taxonomy): Eukaryota > Metazoa > Chordata > Mammalia > Carnivora > Mustelidae > Mustela > Mustela erminea. The sequence goes on along the minus strand of NC_045614.1, from coordinate 29,088,814 downwards.
CATGTAGTAGTAGGAGGAAAGGGGCATGTTTTCTTCTAGTCTGTTCAACTCTATCAGTCAATACTGGTAACTACCACATCTTTGAAAAAAAAAAATTCTGTAGCCATTTATTTGAAAACCTAAAAGAAATTATGATTCTTTAGGAACGTATACATTATCAATACTCACATAAGATAAGTCAAAATATTTTCATAATAATAATCAGAGGGAAAAAAGTAGAAGATTGTTTAAGATGTACCACTGAAAATGGCTCCAGGCCCAGATGGTTTTACAGCTAAATTTAATTTAAGCTTTAAAAAGAGATACTCTTTATGGTTATCAAACAATTTAAGACTGTAGAGAAAAAGGAAGGGGGCCTCAAGTAATACTACAAATCCAATATAATTTTATATCCAAACCCAATATCAATTGTGCTAAAAGATATTTCATACCAATTTCATTCTTGTATGTATATGATTTTAAAAATAGCAACTTAAGTCCATTTGGTTAGGAAAATATAATAAAACGTTTGAAATCAGGTTTACTTTAAAAATTATAAACTGGTTCAAAATTTGGATTTCATCCACACTGTTCATCACATCAGCAAATTAAGAGATAAAAGTAATATGATTTTATAAATACATGCTATATTAGTTTCTTAAGGCTGCTGTTACTAATTACCAAACTGGGTAGCTTAAAATAACGGAAATTTTTTCTGTCACAGTTTTGGATACTAAGGGTCTAAGATAAAGGTGCCAAACAGGATAATGCCTCCTTCAAATGCTGTAAGGGGTGATCTTTTCTTGCCTTTTTCTAGCTTCAGGTGGTTACTGTCAGTTCTTAGTGTTCCTTGGCATGTAGACATATCACTTCAATCTCTGCCTTTATCATCACATGGACTTTTACCTGTGTGTCAGGTTTTGCCTCTATTTTCTCTTCTTTTGAGGATAGGATGGACAGGATCCATCCTAACCCAATATGACCTCATCTGTACATCTGCCAGGACCCCATTTCAAAATAAGGCCATCTGAGATTCTAAGTGGCCATAAATTTCAACCCAGTACACATGCCAAAAAATAATGTTCTAAAATTTATTAGAAATTTCAAATAATTTTCTAAATAAAATGGACATTGAAGGATGATAATTAAACATAATAATATATATTCACAAAACCTACTATAACATTAAACAGTGAATATATAAAAGCCATTGCTATTAAGACTAGGAAAAATGCAGAGGAATATTTACTGTCAACACTGTTACTTGGTACTGTTGTGAGTTCTACATGATGTAATTAAACAATAAAATTAGACAACATAAATATTAGAAGATAGTAAACAGAGTTATCCTCATTTTGAGATGATATGATTATATTCCCAGCAAGCTTAAGACTCTGTTACAGACTAAGAAAACATGTAAGCTGCATGGCTGCAAGATAAATATATTAAAATTAAAGCATATTTATACCTTCAATAACCAGTTACAAAGAAATAGAAAATTTTCATTTACATAAAAAATATAAAATCTTTAGTAATGCATTTAACAAGAAAGGAAATCATCATTCTGTATTCCCTAATATTTACTATTGTAAAATGTCATTCCTTCCTAAAACCATGCTTATGTTCATGGAATTCCAGTCACAATTGCAACAGCTTTTTATTTTTATTCTTTCTTCTAGACTTTTAAACTTAATGTCTTAGGTTAAAACTTAAAGCTGCTGGGGTTTGGGTTTTTTTTTTTTTTTTTTTGCTTTTTTGTTTTTACTTTTTCAGAGAGAGAGAGACCTCGCATGTACATGTGCAAGCAGGGAGGGAGGAGCAGAATAAAAAGGAGAGAGGGAATCTCAAGCAGGCTCCACACTCAATGAGGAGCCTGGCACGGGGCTTGATCTCACAAACCTGAGATGATGACCTGAGCTGAAATCAAGAATCAGGTGTAAAGTTGCTGTTATTCAAACAGTATGTTATTGGCCATGATAAAAATTGACATTGGAATAGGAAAAAGTCAGAAACAGATCCAAGTATGTAATAGTGAGCTAAATATTTAGTATAAGTAGCTTTTTATTTGAGTGGGAAATAGATGTTTCTATAAAAAAAAGATGTAAAAGCTGACTTTTCATTTGTAAGTTATAAATGATAAACCCCTATTTCTCACCATAAAATTAAAAAAAATAAACTTTAGATAAATTAAAGATGTAAGTGTATAGCCTTTAACAATATAAATATTAGAATACTAGGAATTCATACACTGATGAGATAAAGTTTTACACCATATTTGAAAAAAAAATAGCTAAAGATACTAATTGGTAATTCACAAAAAAAGGAAAATTTAAATGAGCAATAGGCATGAAAATCTGCTCAACTTTGTCAGCAGACATCATAGACATACAAATCAAATCATAATGAGAAAGTAGAATGTTTTCAAATTCTGAAAAGTCTGACATTATCTGTCAAAATTAATGGTACACCTACTCTTTGACCTGGTACTTCTATTGTTGGGAATCTTTAATCTATTGTATACAAATGCATATTCAAAGATGTGTGCTGTATTTTTTTAGTGGTAAAAACAAAACAAAGCAAGAGAAAACACCAACCAAAAAACTCACTAATAGGGAAATTGTTGACCATATTTATAACTCTGCTGTGCAATGAATAAAAATAATTAGATAGACCTCTATGTGATCTTCAACATGTACACGATACAGTTGATGAATAGTCCTTTGATTGGACCAGTTGGGAAAGTATTGAGTTCATTTAAGTGAAAAAGAAAAGAATGGTTCTATATATAATTTATGTTTGTATATATTTGTATGAAGCTAGAGAAAGCTGTGGAAGCATAAACAAGTAATTATTTTTATTTTTTATTTTTTTATGAGTTATGGGAACATGGGATTGGTAATAGGGCAGGGGAAAAGTACTGATACATTTTGTGTGTGTGTGTGTATATATGTTTATTTAATTTATTTAATTATTTTTAAAAAGATTTTATTTATTTGGCAGAGAGTGAGCACAAGCAGGGAGAGTATCAGGCAGAAGGCAAGGGAGAGCAGGCTCTCCGCTGAGCAGAGAGCCCAACATGGGGCTCAATCTCGGGACCCTGGGATCATGACCTGAGCCAAAAGGAGATCCTTAACTGAATGAGCCACCCTGGGGCCCCACATTTATTTAATTTATTAAACATACATACCTTTGTTAATATACATACCTTTGTGTTTCTGTTTATTATGCTAATTTAAAAAATTAAAATAATTATCTGTAGCATTTTTTTCTGATTTCATTTGTATATATATATGTACATTAAATCCTTAAAATATTGTACTTTAAGATAATCCTTTTACCACATTAAAAAGTAGACACAAGCATTGCCCGTGTGACTCAGTCTGTTGAGTATCCAACTCTTGGTTTCCTCTCAGGTCATGATCTCATGGGTTGTGAGATAGAGCCCTGAATTAGGCTTCTTGCTCAGTGGAGAGTCTGCTTGGAAGATTCTCTCCCTCCGTCCCAGCCCCGTCTCCCACATGCTCAGGTGTGTACATTCTCTCTCCCAAAAAAATAAATAAATAAATCTTTAAAAAAAAGTAAAAGTGGGCAAAATATTTGAATGGCAATTTATAAAGGAGGCAATATAATACACCACTAAAACTTTCAGCTCATTAGTTAATCAAAGCAAAGATAATTAGAGAGATGATGAGTTTTTGCTCGGAATCACAAGTGAACATGAAATTAATGCTTCTCAATGTTACCCAGAGTGTAGGGTATTGTCTAGAGTGTGTACATATCTTGCTCAACTTGCTGGAGCACAGTTTGGCCATATTAATGTAAAAACTTTGATAATGTTCATTATCATAATACTTTTCTGTCCTGCCACACTGCTTCTAGAAAGCAATGCTAAGGAAATAATTGCAAAGATGAATATTCGATATTCAGTAGAGCTTTGTTTATACTAATGAAAAAAGCTAAATCTCTATATTCATAAATAGTTGAATAAATAATTTCACTTATAAGTTATATCACAACTGTATACTCACATAGACACATGTACAAAATCACAAAGTTATAATGAAAATTTATATATGATGAATTTCCATTGACAGCATAAGAAGATATGCATAAAACAGTTGATCAGTGTGTTAGATTCTGGTTGCTAACCTACTATGATGCAATTTTGTGAGGTAGTCATGCATTAAGATGAATGTACGAAGTAGACACACCAGACTGGAGTGGTTTTCTGTGTGTGGTGTGGTAAAAGATTATCTTTAATGGTTTTTTTTTTTTTTAATTTTTTAAAGTTTTTGTAAGATGTGTGTTGTACTTTTATCAAGAAAAATACATTGGTTGTGTTTTTAAGATTCTGAGTTTTAGAGAAAAAGGACACAAAAGACCAAACTGGAAATGTTCTAAAAATGAAGAGCTGCAGGGGGAGGAAAAATAAAACAAGGAAAAAGGAGTATAGACTTGGTGAAGAAAGCACTGTTAATAGTCTCATAGTACCAGTTCTTAGTTGATACTATAAGGCCTATGGAGAGGCCTTTGGGAAGTCTGCTTTGAGTCTATTGTTACTTGAATATCTGACCTTTTTGAATTAGCTCTCTTGCCATAGGCCCCTTAAACAAGGGACTGTTCACTAACATGTACTTTATTCTCTTTGTTTGGGAGTAGGGTTTCCAGTTTTTCTCCAGGGAGTAAATTACTTCATGTAGCTTGTTCCCAAACACTTATCTTGGAAACAGCACACCTTTCTCATAGAAGGCAAATGTCATGACTGAAGGCATGGGACAGAGCTTGATTGGTATTCCTAAAGTGCTTCTTTTATGTCCTAGAGGCCAAATCTGCATTCTTTTCAGTGGTGTAGAATGTCAGTACGAATGCTCTATCTATGCTGAACCTGGTTGTGGGGGGAGGAGGGTAAAAAACACACTCCACTTCTTTATTTAGAGTTTGCTTTGAGAACCGCAAGCACTATTTGAAAGGTCATCCCATTTCAAGTAGCAGATGGGTAGGAAAAAAAGACTCTGGCTTTTACAAATAATTTAATTGAATTCTTCTTGCCATTTCTGGAGGCAGTTCAGGGTATTTTTTAAAGCATTGATCCATAATTATCTTTCAGAGTGGTTAGTATTGTTAGACAGATGCGTAATTCTTTGTGAATAAGGGAACAATATAGCATCCATTTTAACTAGTTGATTGTCTTTTCCTTTCCTCTGCAAACAAATGCGCATAACAAAAGGCAAATCACTGCTTTAAAGAAAGAACAAATTAAGTTTTTTTTTTTTCTTTTTCAGATTTGTTTTTGACTTGAAGCTCTCCTTTCTTAGGCGTGGTTGTATTTATAAAGGTCAGCTTCTTTGCCTTCCTATAAGCAAATTATAATTTGCATCTATGTAGCCTACTTTTGTTTATAGTCCCTGGATATAAGAACCCCAGGGGCATCATAAACCATGAAACACAAATTTATCATATTAATAGGATACAAAACAGGAATAGCCGAGACTTCTATGCATTGTACCTGTGGTTTATTTTGCCTTTTTCTTTTTAAGTATTTGTAATCTAACTGTGATAATCTGGTTGGGGTTAGAATGAAGGACTGGATGCCCAGTTAAATTTGGATTTCAGATAAACAACCAATACTTTTTAGTATAAAGTATAACCTCTGTACTGGACTGGAGAGTCACCTCAGCATAGGGAATTTTGAACACAATTGTGAAATATAACAAATACAAGAAAAATGCACAAGATATATATGTGCAGGTTAGTGAATAATTACAAATGAAAACCCATGTCAAGGTTTATCCAGGTCAAGCCTCAGTATTCCCAGTGCCCCAAGAGTCCCCTGCAAACCTCTGGCCACATTAGAGGTAGACACTATCCTGTCCTTTGCAATAATCATTTCCTTGCATTTCTTCTTAATTTTGTCATCAATGTACATACTTCTAATCACTGTAGCTTTTGCATATTTTAAATTTTATATAAATGGAATCACACTACATGAGTCTTTAAAGGCTAAATATTACTAATTCAATTTGGGGCCAAATACTAGTGATGTTCTTCCATCAAATTATGAAATAGGTACTTTTCTTAAGCTTGAATGTACTTGGGATTTCTGTGTAACAATGACTGAAGGGTAGTTATTTAAAAGAAATCTTAATGAGCTCACTGATATAATGGTGACATAAATATTTGCAGTTTTATACTTTCCCTTCAAAATGTTTGTTCTACCAAGCCTCACTAATTTTTTAGAACACGGGGCCCATCCAGTGATATTTTCACTGGGTTTCCATTTCATTGGCATCAATGGAGTAAATCACATCAGTAACCTGTCTACGGTCATAATTTCAGCCATAAATGGATAAAGAGCCTTTTGATTTATTATTCAAATAGATAATAATACTCAGAATGGCTAAGGAACATTCCCATTTATATCATAAATTTTATCTGGTAACATTTAAAAAATGTGTCCCAGAACCCAGCCATCCATAGTCATGGATAGATCCATGGACTCTATCTTTCCTTTTGTTAATGATACCATATTTTGCTTTAATCTTTTCTTCTGTAGTTCCTTAATGCTGAGGATGGCACATTTTCCAGGCTGCTTTGAAGAGCAACCATCATGAGGGCAAAAATAATAAAAATAAAATTTAAAAACAGATTTCTGCATGTTTAAGGAAATAGGCAATTTTCCATGGCAAGCACTTGAAGTCAGGGGTGATTTATTATTCATTTGACTGTAGTGAATATTCATGATTTGCATGTTAAATTAGAATTATCAAGATTTTTGTTTACCCTAAAGAAGTTTGGGAAGTTGTGTGTTTAAAATTTGAATTTACTAAAATTCACTTTTTAAGAAACAATTTTTTTCTTTCTATAGGGAACCTTAAAAATGACCTGGTTAAATTCACTAAATAATGCATATAAAAATATGCAATATTTTGTAGAAATCAGACTGATCCAGGTATTTTATATGAGGGCCTCTTGGTATAGATCCCTGGTTTGTTTCCTTCTTTTATTTTTCCCCTCACCTCCCTTTCTCTCCCACTGCCTGTCTCCTTCCCTCTATTACTTCTTTTTTTTTTTTTTTGAACAGCAAGACCTTTTACTCAAAGAAAATCTTGCCCAAGAGCTCAAAATGTAAAACAGAGTTACTCTGTTTCTTTTTTTTTTTTTTTTTAAAGATTTTATTTATTTATTTGACAGAGAGAAATCACAAGTAGATGGAGAGGCAGGCAGAGAGAGAGAGAGGGAAGCAGGCTCTCTGCCGAGCAGAGAGCCCGATGCGGGACCCGATCCCAGGACCCTGAGATCATGACCTGAGCCGAAGGCAGCGGCTTAAACCACTGAGCCACCCAGGCGCCCCGAGAGTTACTCTGTTTCAATAGAGAGAGGGCCATACCTTCCTTATCTCCACTCTACCACATAGACCCCCAGAGTATCATTGCAGAGCCCTTGACTTCCCATGATCACAGTTTTAAAACCAAGAGAGGTGAATAATGTATTATTAAACACATTATGTGCCAGATGCTCTTCCAAATATCTTACAAACATTAACTCACTTAGTCCTCAAGGTGACACTGATATAACTATTCTTATTGCTCTCATTTTATAGATGAGGAAATTGAGGCACAGATAATTTAAATAAGTTACCCAAATTGTACAGCTATTAAATGGCAGAGCCTGCTTGGACAGTCTTGTTGTTCAACAGTCCTATTCTTACCCAGAATGCTTTGCAGCCTCTCTTTAGCAGGAGCAGCAGTTACAGTTAGCTCTTAGTACAGGTTAGGACTATGCTAGGAGCTTTATATGTATTATCATAGCTGATATATATAGCTCCCAGTGTAATCTGTGAGGTAATGGTATTATCCCCAGTTTACAAATGTAGGAAATGAGGCATGGAGAAGTTACATTGCATTTTTGTGAGGTCCAATGCCAGATTTGAACATTCATCCATTTGACTTCAGAGCTCATCCTCTTAACCACTTGTTTCATAGGTACCTAGGAAAATGAAAGTATTTATTTGTTTTTAAAGAGTTATGATGCTTTTCATGTTCTTTCATATTGGGCTCACATTGGCCAACACCATAGAGAATATCTTTATTTTGAGGAGCCCACCAGTTAGCTTTACCAGAGAAGTATCATACTCAGACAAAATTCAACATCTTAGTGTCCTCTGTCCTACCCGTGTCCTTATGGATCTCACATTTGCCTTCTAGTCCTTCTCATATGAGCCTGCTTAGTTTCCTCAGTATTCTCTGCAGCTCTATTAAATAATACCACCAAGTATTCATATTTATCTTACGAAGACTAATGGCTCATCTCCAAGGTCAATCTATCTAAGTTTTGATTAAATCCTCCCAGAGATAAAAAGGCTTTATCTTGTTTGATGGTCATAATGGTGGGGGAAGTGTTAGACTTTCTTGCCTATTAATAGTAGAGGACCCTTCCTCCTCAATCAGTGTTGGTCCAGATAAAGACCTGTGTATTTAGAACAATTGTATTCAGCATGCAAGCATAAGATGATTCTTATGGTAGGAGCAGTAAGAAGCCCAGTGGCCTAAGATCTAGTACGTATTGGTGAATGAGTCTGTGCTATTCATTAAAGTGTGGTGCTTTGGCCCTTTATATGCTGTGCAGAAATTTTGCAAGACAAGATCACATGAAGAGTGTTGGCTGCTCATGTGGCCTTTGATATACAAAAGGTAGAAAGCCGTTCTATGTCAACTCCATAATAATGTGTTTCTTTTAGGAAAGTATAGTTTATTCCCTAAAACTTAATATGCCTTTGTCAATTCCCTCTTAGTATTTACCCATGACTTTAGCCTCTTGAGTTAAATCTTGAGTAAACACAGTGATTTCCAGAGACCAGTGAGTAGAGAAATACCTACTTGGGCAAATCAAAACATAAGGAAATCACATTCCTACTAGCCTCTAATCCAGAGAGAGAAACATTTAAAAATGTGATCTTTCACTCTTTCCCTAGGGAAAAGTAGTGCTGTGCAAAAGTAAAATAGGCCTTGGTTCTACCTATTTAGAGGAAAAATAATTCTTATAGTTAGAAATGCATTCTCACTTTATATAAAGGTATAATTTCTCAAGTTTTCATTCACTCACAAGGGTGTGAAGTAAGAGGATCAATACCTTAACCAAGAAGGGATTGAAGATTATATGAAATTAAATTGATGCCTGGATAGTAGTGTGTGTGTGTGTGTGTGTGTGTGTGTGCACATGCACACACACGTAAAGCTACTACCACCAAAAACTAGTTCTTACAGTCAAAGCTATTCTAAATTCTTGTAAAGGATTCTACTAATTTGAAGTTTGGTGGAACTGGAATGAACAATTTCAACTCAGTGCACTTGTGCTATGGCTAGAAGGAGGAAAGACCTTTAATCTTTTAGTTGCCCCCATTGCCCTGGCTCAGAAACATGCAGAGACTAATTACAAGAGTGAGAATTCCTATACAGTGTAAGTGATGTTTGAACCATACTATTTAACACAGACTTCTATCTCTGCATTGATATAGAGAATACAAATAGTAGATGGCATGTCGTATTTTAGTTTCCTATAGCTGCTGTAGAAAGTCACCACAAACATAGTGACTCAAAATAACACAGATTTATTATTTTAAAGTTCTGGAGATCAGAAATCTGAAAACCACTTCACTGTAATAAAATCCAACATGTTGGTTGGGCTGAATTTCTTTCTCAAGTCCCTAAGGGTCAGTTTGTTTCCTTGTCTTTTTCAGGTTTTGTCAGTTGTCCACATTCCTTGTCTTATGGTACTCATCCATGTTCAAAGCCAGCAATGACCGTTGAGTCTTTGTTTTATTGCCTTACTCTGACTCTAACTCTTCTGTGCCTATCTTTGTATTTAAGGACCTTTGTGATTAGGTTGGATCCACCTGAGTAATAGTTGATAATCTCTCTATTTTAAAGTCAGATGATTAGCAATAAATAAATAAATAAATAAATAAATAAATAAAATAAAGTCAGATGATTAGCAACCTTAATCCCATCCACAACCTTAATTCTCCTTTGCTGTGTGACCTAACATATTCACAGAGTTTAGGGAATAGGGTATAGACATCTTTGGGGAAGATCAGTGTTTTGCCTTCTATTGTTGGGGACAATAATATTTTTAGAAGTATATTTGTCAGTATCTATCATAATTAAAGAACTATAAGTATGCTGAAGGTACAGAGAGTACTGTGGTTTATTTTTTGTATTCAGATTGGACATAGATCCAGGCAGTGGTACTAGAAGATTCTATATCATCTCAAGGAGCTCTACAAAATGGCTTCTAGAGACTAGGAATTGGGATTAGGAATTCTGGAAACCAATTTATGATCCAGTTTTAGGGGATTCAAGTAACACATTAGTAAAGACAGTCATCATTTCTTTCTTGGCAAATACTGGCTCTTTCATGATAAACTGATTTTTTTTTTCTTAATCCTGATGGACAGTGCTCACTTTGGCAGCACATGTACTAGAATTGGAATAATACAGAGAAGATTAGGATGGCCCCTGTGCAAGGGTGACATGCAAATTCATAAAGCATTCCATATTAAAAAAAAAAATCATGATGGACAAGAAAGAAGGAACAGTATCTCAGAGACCCAGAGTTATAGACCTCACAGGATGCTTTGCCACAGGAGCATGAAAGGATATTTAGAAGTTTGGTATCCTCAGAAACCTCAGGAAACAGAGAAGTGTGAGAATAAGCTGAAGCTAAAAGAAAGTAGGATGGTTTGGAAAAAGAGATAAGTTAGTCAAGCAAACGTGATAAAGAAACCAAAATGCCATACAGAATTAAAACCTGCATTAGAAGCTGAAAAGAAATAAACATTTAAAAATACATATATATCACTCATGTAGGAGAAAAATTGATTAAGTTCTGTCCAAATGGAGAAAAGGACAATAAAATTAAATTAATGAAATAGAGAAGATTAAAAATGTAGCAGAGATCATCAACTTAAACACTAGACCAAATCTAAGAATTATAGATGTTCTTGAGACAGAAACAATTGGAACACAAGTAGTAATCAAAAATTAATAAAAGTTCTTTTGAGCCAAAACAAAAACAAAAAAGCCTCAGTATGCAAATTGAAAGAGTTTTTCATACTCTGGGCAACATTAATGAAAAGGGTTCCATACTATTACAACTTGGCAACTTTTTTTTTAATTACAAAAATAAAGAAAAAAAATCCTTCAAGCAGGCAGGCAAGAAAACAATTTACCTTATGAAAATTTGCTTGGAACAGCATGGGAGAGTGTACTGAAGAAAGGTAAATAAACCTAAGTTGTCTTTTACTTGTAAAAGTAACAGAAAGAGATTCTCAAATACACAAGAGAAAAGAAAGCATAAGACTTTTCACTAGGAAAATGGCTTAAGGATGTAGCCCACGTCAGTGCTATTCAAAGGGATATTCTTTGTCCAGTAACAACATTATCTGGAAACCAGTTAGAAGTACAGATTCTCTGGTCCACCTCAGACCTCCAGAAGCTGACTCTCTGGAGATGGAACACAGCTATCTATAGTAACAGTATTCTAGGAAATGCTTACATGCACTAAGATTTAGGAAGCACTAGCTCAGGCAATTGAGAGAGAAATCAAATCTAAGAATTCTGTAACAGAGAAATAAATGTTA